>NC_041384.1:695229822-695238969 GCF_002162155.2 Triticum dicoccoides
TAGGATTTCTGATAACTTTGGCGAGCGCTGGGCTGCAGCTAAGCCCCCGAGTGAGAGGTTTGCTCTGCACTCGGTAGGAATTTTGATAACTTAGGCGAGTACTTGGACTGCAGCTAAGCCTCCGAGTGAGAGGTTTGCTCTTCACTCGGTAGGATTTTTGATAACTTAGGCGAGCGCTGGGCTGCAGCTAAGCCCCCGAGTGAGAGGTTTGCTCTTCACTCGGTAGGATTTTTGATAACTTAGGCGAGCACTGGGCTGCAGCTAAGCCCCCGAGTGAAAGTCTGGCTTACCACTCGGTAGGATTTTATTTAATCTTAGGCGAAACGGATTCGCAGCTAAGCCTCCGAGTGAGAGTCTGACTCACCACTCGGAGGATTTTTACAAACTTAGGCGAAACGGATTCGCGGCTAAGTCACCAACTGAGGGGAAATTTTATTGGACAAAATAAAAAGTGACAAAAATTATGGAGGAACTATGACACTATTATTTTGAGGTCCATGAACTACAGAAGTACTTTATTGCAACTCATCCGAGTGATTAAATTTAAGTGTAAAATGGGCGGAGTAGTTCCGCGTTCCAAGCTCGGGGCTCGTCGATATTATGCTCGACGTTGTAAAGACGATACGCCCCGTTGTGGAGAACTTTGGTGAGGATGAAGGGTCCTTCCCAAGAAGGAGCAAGCTTGTGTTGTTTCTTCTGATCCACTCGGAGAACTAAATCTCCTTCCTGGAAGGCTCGACCCCTCACATTTCTGGCGTGGAAACGATGCAAATCTTGTTGGTAGATGGTCGACCGGATCAGAGCCATCTCCCTTTCTTCCTCTAAAAGGTCGACTGCGTCCTGCCGCGCTTGTTCAGCTTCTGCTTCGTTGTAGATTTCAACTCGAGGAGCATTGTGGAGAAGATCACTCGGCAAGACTGCTTCAGCTCCGTAGACCAAGAAGAATGGGGTTCTTCCGGTCGACCGATTAGGTGTGGTCCGCAGTCCCCAAAGCACCGAGGGAAGTTCGTCGACCCAAGCTCCAGCTGCATGCTTGAGATCACGCATTAGTCGGGGTTTCAATCCCTTGAGAATCAGGCCATTGGCTCGCTCTGCTTGTCCATTCGACTGCGGATGAGCGACTGATGCGTAGTCGACTCGCGTGCCTTGAGAGTTACAGAAATCTCTGAATTCCTCCGAGTCAAAGTTCGACCCATTATCCGTAATGATGCTGTGCGGGACTCCATATCTGAATATTAGTTCCCTGATGAAGCTAACAGCAGCACCGGCGTCAAGGCTCTTGATTGGTTTAGCCTTAATCCACTTGGTGAATTTGTCGACTGCCACCAGTACATGCGTGAAGCCACTTCGCCCTGTTCTCAAAGGACCGACCATGTCCAACCCCCATACTGCGAAAGGCCAGACGAGTGGGATGGTCTTCAGAGCCGATGCAGGCTTGTGCGACATATTCGAGTAGAACTCACATCCCTCGCACTTATCCACTATTTCCTTTGCCATCTCATTCGCCTTTGGCCAGTAAAATCCGGCTCGGTAGGCTTTGGCCACGATGGTCCGAGAGGACGCATGATGACCACAGGTTCCCGAGTGGATATCATTGAGGATGATTCGACCTTCTTCCGGTGTTATGCACTTCTGACCAACTCCAGTCGCACTTTCTCTGTATAATTGTCCTTTGATTACGGTAAAGGCCTTAGATCGACGGACGATCTGTCGAGCCTCTTCCTCATCCTCCGGGAGCTCTTTTCTCAGGATATACGCGATATATGGAACTGTCCAGTCGGGTATGACCACCAAGACCTCCATGACCAAGTCGACCACTGCTGGGACTTCAACCTCAGTCGGATCTGTGGCACTCTTGGGCTGTGGAGCTTCTTCGGTGAAAGGATCTTCTTTGACTGACGGAGTGTGTATATGCTCCAAGAACACACCACTCGGAATGGCTTCTCTCTTGGAACCTATCTTTGCTAGATCATCAGCTGCCTGATTTTTCAGTCGGGGTATATGATGTAGCTCCAACCCCTCAAACTTCTTTTCCAGCTTCCTCACTGCACTACAGTATCCAGTCATGGCTGGGCTTCTCACGTCCCACTCCTTCATCACTTGGTTGACCACTAAATCCGAGTCGCCATAGACCATCAAGCGACGGACGCCGAGTGAAATGGCCATGCGCAATCCGTACAAGAGGGCCTCATATTCTGCCTCATTGTTGGAGGAATCAAAGTGAATCTGGAGCACATATCTGAGCTTATCTCCTCTAGGGAAAACCAGGACAACCCCAGCACCGGAACCATTCAACATCTTAGAGCCATCAAAGAACATGGTCCAATGCTCCGAGTGAACTTCAGTCGGCTGCTGCTGTTCAATCCACTCGGCGAGGAAATCTGCTATTGCCTGGGACTTAATGGCTTTCTTTGCCTCAAACTTGATATCAAGGGGAAGAAGTTCAATCGCCCATTTAGCCACTCGACCAGTTGCATCTCTGTTGTGCAAAATCTCTGATAGTGGAGCGTCGCTGACGACTATGATGGAATGATCAGAGAAACTATGAGCAACCTTCTTTGTGGTCATGTATATTCCATACACAAGCTTCTGATAATGAGGATATGTCTGCTTGGATGGAGTCAAGACTTCAGACAAATAATACACTGGGCGCTGAACTTTGAGAGCTTTTGCTTCTTCTTCCCGCTTGACCGTAAGCACAGTACTGACGACCTGTCCTGTGGCTGCGATATAGAGCAGCAGAGGCTCTTTGCTGATTGGAGCAGCAAGCACCGGCTGGGTGGAGAGCAGAGCTTTTAGCTCGGCAAACGCTGCATCAGCTTCTGGAGTCCACTCGAACTTGTCTGCCTTCTTCATCAGTCGGTAAAGAGGCAATGCCTTTTCACCGAGTCATGAGATGAAACGACTTAATGCGGCCAAGCATCCAGTAAGCTTCTGGACATCGTGCACTCGCACAGGGCGTTTCATTCGGAGAATAGTGCCGATCTTCTCTGGATTAGCGTCGATTCCTCGCTCGGAAACGAGAAAACCGAGTAACTTGCCACCAGGAACTCCAAATGTGCACTTTGATGGATTCAACTTGATATCATACCTTCTGAGGTTGGCAAATGTTTCGGCGAGGTCAGCGAGTAGGTCGGAACCTTTTCGTGACTTGACGACGATATCATCCATATACGCTTCCACATTCCGACTGATTTGAGTGAGAAGACACTTCTGAATCATTCGCATAAATGTGGCTCTGGCATTCTTGATGCCGAATGGCATGGTGATATAGCAGAAGCACCCGAATGGAGTGATGAAAGCTGTTTTTACGTCGTCGGGTCCGTATAGACGGATCTGGCGGTACCCGGAGTAAGCGTCTAGAAAAGACAGTCTCTCGCATCCCGCGGTCGAGTCAACAATTTGATCTATGCGAGGGAGAGGAAAATGATCTTTCGGGCAGGCCCGGTTGATGTGCTTGAAATCAATGCACATTCGGAGCGATTTGTCCTTCTTAGGAACCATGACAACATTAGCGAGCCACTCGGAGTGGTATATCTCTCGGATAAATCCTGCCGCCAACAGTCGAGCCACTTCCTCACCAATGGCTTTTCTCTTCTGGACGGCGGACCGCCGAAGATGCTCTTTGACTGGTTTTGCAGATGAGTCGACTCTTAGGCGATGCTCAGCCAGTCCCCTAGGAACACCTGGCATGTCAGCGGGCTTCCATGCAAAAATGTCCCAGTTCTCACGGAGGAACTGGATGAGCGTTTCTTCCTATTTCGGGTCGAGTGTTGTGGAGATGTGGGTCGGAGCTGCATCGGGATCGGTCGGGTGAATGTGAACAGGCTTTGTCTCACCGGACGACTGAAATGCAGATTCTGTGGCGGGTTTCTTGGATCGCTGCAAATCACTCGGATCTGCGTTTTGCTTGTATTCTTCGAACTCGACCGCTGTCACCTGGGAATCGGCAATCTTTGAGCCCTTGTGAAAGCACTCTTCTGCCTTTTTCCGATCATCGGTGACAGTGATCACTCCTTTGGGGCCGGGCATCTTCAATTTGAGGTACACGTAACATGGCCGAGCCATGAACCGTGCATAAGCTGGTCTCCCCAAAATGGCATGATATGCACTCTGAAAATCCACGACCTCAAACGTCAACTTCTCTTTGCGAAAATGTTTCGAATCACCAAACACCACGTCCAGAGCTATTTGGCCGAGTGACTCGGCTTTCTTCCCTGGTATAACTCCATGAAAGCTCATGTTACTGGTGCTCAGTCGGGACATCGGAATGCCCATTCCTTTCAGCGTGTCTGCATACAACAAATTCAGCCCACTACCACCGTCCATCAGCACTTTTGTCAGTCGAGTGCCTTCGACAACTGGATCGACCACCAAAGCTTGCCTCCCAGGGGTGGCAATATGAGTCGGGTGATCAGATTGGTCGAATGTGATGGGTGTTTGGGACCATCTCAGATAATTTGCTTTTGCTGGGGCGACCATGTTCACCTCTCGGTTAATGACTTTCAGTCGACTCTTGCTTTCCACATCTGCAAAGATCATCAGAGTGGAGTTGATATGTGGATATCCTTCCTCACTGTCCTCCTTGTCTTCGGCCTTGTCCGACTCCTTCTCCTTGTTATTAGACTGTTTTCCCTGAAACTGCTGGATCAGGAGTCGACATTGGCGAGTGGTATGCTTCGGGTAGATGATATTCCCCTCTTCGTCTTTCTTCGTGTGGATGTGACACGGCATATCCATCACGTCGTTCCCTTCTTTATCCTTCACCTTCTTAGGGTTCCAGGATCCTTTTGGTTTCCCTTTAAACTTTCCCTGAGTCACGGCCAGAGCCTCTCCAGGAGCTGCCGGTTCAGCCTTCCGCTTCTGTTTCCGACTGGTGTTTCCCTTTTCCGACTGACTCGGCTTGTGCTTGCCGCTTCGGAGTCGGTCTTCTTCTTCGCCGTTGGCGTACTTGGTAGCAATCTCCATCATCCGACTCAAGGTCATGTCACCGGTTCGACCAAATTTCAAACTCAATTCTCTATTCTTGACACCATCCTTAAAGGCGCAGACTGCCTGATGATCAGACACATTCTCCACAGTATGGTGCAAAGTGATCCATCTCTGAATATACTCCCTGAGAGTCTCATTGTTCTTCTGCACGCAGACTTGCAGCTCCGTCAATCCAGCCGGTCGCTTGCAAGTTCCTTCAAACATTCTGATGAACACTCGGGACAGATCTTCCCAAGTGTAAATGCTGCTAGGAGGTAATTGAGTCAACCATGCCCTGGCAGAACCTTCCAGCATGAGGGGCAAATGCTTCATGGCCACCTCGTCGTTCCCACCACCAATCTGAACCGCCACTCGGTAGTCTTCAAGCCAAGTTTCAGGCTTAGACTCACCAGTGAACTTGCTGACTCCTGTTGCCAACCTGAAATTGGGAGGGATAACTGCGGCTCTGATAGCTCTGCTGAAACATTCAGGACCAGAAACATGCACTCGACTGCTTGTGGGCGCATCTCTGTCGAGTCCACCTCGATGGGCTCTGTTCCTGTCGACTAAGCCTTGCACGATAATGGATCGCGTATCCAAGCCTGGTTCTCTGGGGTCGACTGGAACTCTTCGCCCCGCACTGAGCTGACGTCTGTCATCTTGCTGCCGAGGAGCGTAAGACCCACCCCTCGGAGGGGAATTGGGCACTCGACGCCTATCATCTCGGTCGAGTCGGTCACCATATTGGTCTCGCCGATTCTCGCGCCCTTCACGCCGCGGAGGCGATCTGGGGCTGTGAGCCGACTGAACCGTATTCGCAGCGACGGATCGACTGTGAATTCTGTTGCGTGACTGCGACACGGCCGAATTCTGATCTCCTGCTGCCTGGAGCAAATCCCTGATCTGCATCAAGCCTCTGCCAGCTTCCGACTGAGAGGGCTGGATGGACTCTGCTATACGGGTCGCAGCTGCTAAATTCTGGATTGGGGTTCGATATACCTGAGTCGGCGAGAAGAGTTGACGTCGACTGGTGTCGGGAACTCGTTGCCGCGCGCGCTCGTCGAGTGCTCGCTGAAGATTGTCTAGTCGAGTGCGTTCGGCCAAATTGGCTAAACGAGCCTCCACCAAGGCGCGAGCCTCGGGGGTTTCTCCTGCGATGGGAGTACGCAGGACATCCACGTTCCTGCGGCGAAGTTCCTCTCTTTGCAGAGAGTCGAGTGGCTCGGGCTGGTACTCTTCGTGGTCTCGTGCGGGGTCGCCTCCGTCGCCTGCCCCACCATCACGGGCGAAGCCAGGGGGACTGCGGGGCCCGTCGACCATCAGGATTTCCGCCGCTGGATCACTGCTATCGCACTCGGAGCAGTCTCTACGGAGCCAGTCGACAGATCGAACAGGCCGTAGAGAGATTCATCGGGCTCGATCGCCGCAACTTGGGTGGTGGCCGTCTGGCGAGCCACCGTGTGCCTCACCCACCGCTGAAGCCTCGACCGGCCCGAGCGCTTGCGCTGGCGGGAGACCGGGAGGTTGGTCGATGGGGGAGTCGACTGATACGGAGTAGACGGTTGCCGCAGCAGAACGTCGCGGACACATGCGCGAAAATGCGTCGCACCGCGGACGGGGAGCGCATCGACGTCGAGTGGAGCCTCCTGGAGCCAGGCGGAGTCGTCGGTGATGAAGGTGAGAGTTCCGAGACGGATCTCTCGACCCTCAACCAAAACTCCAGCAGTCATCATGATGAAAGTACTTGGAAGAACCGCAACTTCTCCACAGAATCGCTAAAACACCTGCCCCAGGGTGGGCGCCAACTGTCGTGGTTCTAAGTCTGACAGTAGAGTGGGGGGTAGGTATGGAGAGGCAAGGTCCTAGCTATGGAGAGGTTGTAACACAAGAGGTGTACGAGTTCAGGCCCTTCTCGGAGGAAGTAAAAGCCCTACGTCTCGGAGCCCGGAGGCGGTCGAGTGGATTATGTGTATATGAATTACAGGATGCCAAACCTTTCTGCCTGTGGAGGGGGGTGGCTTATATAGAGTGCGCCAGGACCCCAGCCAGCCCACGTAATGAAGGGTTTAAGGTGTATTTAGTCCGGGGCGTCACTGGTAACGTCCCACATAAAGTGTCTTAACTATCATAAAGTCTACTTAACTATAGGCCGTTGCAGTGCAGAGTGCCTTTTGACCTCCTGGTAGTCGAGTGAGTCTTCGTGGTCGAGTCCTTCAAGTCAGTCGAGTGAATCCCTCGTTGGTCGACTGGAAGGTGACCTCTTCTAAGGGTGTCCTTGGGCAGGGTACTTAGATCAGGTCTGTGACCCTACCCTAGGTACATGACTCCATCATTGTCTACGTACCCTCGTAGACCGTTCGTGGAAGCGTTATATCAATGCGGTTGATGTAGTCGTACGTCTTCACGATCCGACCGATCCAAGTACTGAAAGCACGACACCTCCGAGTTCTGCACACGTTCGGCTCGGTGACGTCCTCGCCTTCTCGATCCAGCAAGAGGGGCGAAGTAGTAGATGAGTTCCGGTAGCACGACGGCGTGGTGACGGTGTTGGTGAAGAACAATCTCCGCAGGGCTTCGCCTAAGCACTACGAAAACTATGACGGAGGACAAACTAGATGGGACGGGGTTGCCTGCACACGGCTTTGTGTTTCTTGATGTGTTTTGGGTGCTAGCCCTACCCCTCTATTTATATGTTGAGCCTTGGGGTCGAAACTTGGAGTAAAAGCCTCCACAAAGTCGGTTTCACCCGAAAGGCAAGAGTCCTTCTCGGACTCCAGGGCCAGACGCCAGGGTTCCCGGTGTTTGGACCCAGATGCCAGGGACCCTAGCCCCTGGACTCCGCAAAACTTCCTTTTGCGCTTTCCAAAAATCTTGTGGGCTTTCCCCTTTGGCCCAAATAAAGTGTTCTTGTACCCAAACATTTCAGGAAACATACGGAACCCCTTCCGGTCAATTCCAGAACCCTTCCGGAGTCCAAACACTATTATCCCATATATCAAACTTTATCTCCGGACCATTCCGGAGTTCCTCGTCATGTCTGTGATCTCATCCCGGACTCCGAACAACATTCGGTCACCAACATACATAACTCATATAGTACTATACCATCAACGAACGTTAAGCGTGCGGACCCTACGGGTTCGAGAACTATGTAGACATGACCGCGACACCTCTCTGGTCAATAACCAATAGCGGGACCTGGATGCCCATATTGGCTCCAACATATTCTACGAAGATCTTTATCGGTCAGACCGCATAACAACATACGTTGTTCCCTTTGTCATCGGTATGTTACTTTCCCGAGATTCGATCGTCGGTATCTCAATACCTAGTTCAATCTCATTACCAGCAAGTCTCTTTACTTGTTCCGTGATACATCATCCCGCAACTAACTCATTAGTTGCAATGCTTCACTACTAGGGAAAACGTTATACACAGAATCTTAGTAGCAGCGCGGTTTAAAAACAGGCGCTACTACTAACTAGCAGTACCGAGCTTAAAGGAACCGCGCTACTAATAACTAGATAGCAGTAGCGCTCTAGGTGAAACAAGCGCTACTACTATAATTGCCACGGATTTCCCCCCAGGCTAGATATAGTAGTAGCGCCCTTCCCTGGAAGCGCTGCTGCTAAAGTACTTAGTAGCAGCGTGTTTCTGCAAAACTCGCAGCTGCTAAGTGTTGCACCTAATTAAGTTTAGTCCCATACTGCTAAGCAAACAAGTTGTTTACCACCTTAAATATGTTGACTATTTAGATTCTACACAAAAAGATTAATGATGACCAACGTATATTTTTGATGCGTGCTTAGACTTAGCAGTAGCGTTTTCCCTGAAAATGCGCTATAGCTACTTTAGCTATAGCGCGTTTCCTGAAGTGGGCTACTGCTAGTTCGACTTAACCACACGCCCGCTCAAAATTTCGCTAAGTCCTCCTTCCCCCACTGTTCCCCTACTCCTCTGTCGCCGCCGCCCGAGGCCGCCGTCGACCTCATCGCCGCCGCCCGCCGCCGCTCTCGACCTCACCATCACCACCACCTCCCCCACCCCCTCTGCTCTCGACCTCACCGTCGCCGCCGCCTCCCCCAACCCCGCCGCCGCCTCCCGATCCCGAGCCCTCCCTCGCCGCCCCTACCTCTGCGTCGCCGAGCACCTCCCCGCCACCGTCTCTCCCCTCTC
>NC_041384.1:695239365-695274380 GCF_002162155.2 Triticum dicoccoides
CCCACCCTCGTTCTCTCAGCTTAGTTAGTACTAGATGTTTTTTTAGTAGTAATAGTAGATGTTAATTTATGGTTCATAGCTAATGATTTTTAGCAGTAGTAGATGTTAATTAGTAGTAGTGATGGTACTAGTTAAATGTTGTATAATGTAGTTTATTTTTACTGTTTTTAGTAAGTGTTTAAAATAATCTATTATATTATTAAAACGATAGAAAACGAACGGCTTAGATTTAGTAATAAAAAAGAGCTTGAAAGAACGGTTGTGATTTGCTAAAAATAAGTATTAGCGTCTTCATGTCTCCATATCCCATACGCTTTGTGCCTTTCAATCAAAGCCATGAGCTGATTTCTAAAAAAAAGCAAAGCGATAGTTGAGAGTCCGATTCCGTACGGCCATGTACCTTTTAATTATTATTCTTTGCTATTGCATCGCATTCCTATTACGTTCGTGCTTCACGCCAAGGTTGCAAAAAAAATTGCGGGTTATACAAAAAAGGAAAAGTAGATGTGTGTCCATATGTGCAAAGGGTTCAGAGCAGAAATCATCCACTAGGTATTTCTTTTAAGCAATATATTTGAATTACAACGGCTGAGATTAAAAGTTCAGAAGGTGTTAGAAAAAATATAAAACACGTACAAGCAATCCATCATTGCCACAAACAAAACAGAACCACGTAATAAATCTAAGAAAAAGAAACTAGAAACTTTTCCGGAACCGGAGGAGAAAAGCTTTCTACACATAGCATGCTCACACAGAGTTCAAGTCAGACACGCACAAAGCGTGCACGCCAAAAATATACACGCCTAAATAACCTTACGGGAAGACTTTTTGGAAGAAAAACTCAACACGCACACCTCAATCTGTCAACTGGCCAGCCCCCTAGCATGTATACGTGCATGAGTGATATTGCCTAACCTCATACATTAACATTGCATCTAAAGGATGAAAAGCAATAATAAAAGGATAGTGGAATATATCAGACATATTAGCCATGCAGCCGATCGTTCAACTTGATAAATTGAAAATCAATGATATTAGTTATTTTTTATATTAGTTATTTGAAGGTAAAATCTACATATATGTTTACATAGATAAAAATACAACTCAATTATTATTTAATTCCAGTCCAAATAAAATATAAACTACACAAACGGAAATATTAATCTATGAAAAAAAGATTAATGCAAGGCAAAAAAACAAATTTTTAAAGATATATTCCAGTATTTACATAGCCGTACATGGTCTGGCTACGCAACACTTAGAGTACGAGCATTTATAAGCATGCTCTGAAGATTGACATGTATGTTATTGTGCTATCAGGAAATAAAAATTGCATGGCAGGTAGTGATGATGCAGATTAGAGGTCATAATCTTCAGGAATTTAATATTGGATTAAATGATTCGGCATTGTAGGATGCAAATCCCAGTGATATTATTAACAATTTTGGGCCAGGTTTGGTCATGTTTCCTCAAGACGGATGTTCCAACTGCAATATTTGCTGTATTTTTAATGACATGGCAATGGTAACATGGCATATCAGTTAACATTTTCCTGTGTTTTGGTATTATCTCTTTCTATATTAAATGTTGCTGGAGATAAAATTATGAAATAAAAGAATTAGACATGAGCGAATGATAGAAAATGTTTTAACAAGAAAAGGATTCCTTAATTCCTGTCAAATATATAGTGGATCGCTTTATATTTTCCTAAATAAGAAAACGTACATGCAAAAAAATTGGGCGCCATCAGAACTGACAAGTTCCACCAAGCCGCAGTGAGAGAATAATTTAGAAATTCCCCCATCATTCATCAAATTCATGCATTAACACTGGGAATCAATATAGAAAATTGTCTTCGATCAGAAGATGGTGAAGCATATATACAGATATGTCGATATAAGTCATTGGACTAATAAAAAACACGTACCAAATAGAACTAATGAGGCAAGTGATGGCACAGATATATAACATGGTATGGGACAAATACAAAAGTTCAAAATTATATTTGAACATGGCATATCAGTTAACATTTTCCTTTGTTTTGGTATTATCTCTTTCTATATTACAAATGTTGCTGGAGATAAAATTATGAAATAAAAGAATTAGACATGAGCGAATGATAGAAAATGTTTTAACAAAAAAAAAGGATTCATTAATTCCTGTCCACTATATAGTGGATCGTTTAATATTTTCCCAAATAAGAAAACATACATGCAAAAAAATTGGGCGCCATCAGAACTGACAAGTTCCACCAAGCCCCAGTGAGAGAATAATTTAGAAATTCCCCCATCATTCATCAAATTCATGCATTAACACTGGGAATCAATATAGAAAATTGTCTTCGATGAGAAGATGGTGAAGCATATATACAGATATGTCGATATAAGTCATTGGACTAACAAGAAACACGTGCCCAATAGAACTAATTAATGAGGCAAGTGATGGCACAGATAACATGGTATGGCACAAATACAAACGTTCAAAATTATATTTGGTGCAAAGATAAATGAAAATGGATGAGGAAAGGTGGAGGAGCAACAGCTAGATGTTAGTACCAAGTCCTTGGTTTGGCATGACGGGATATCTTGGTTTGTTTGGTCTTCGGTTGCACACAACCAAATCTTTACCGAGACATTTTGGAAGAAAAGGGAATATATGTAGCATTGTTTAATCAAAATTTTTAACGATCCAAATTTTAGCTATAAATTTTTATGTATGATATAGCTAGCGAGGGATCAAATGACCAAACATAGGTAGAAACAAAAAATAGAAAATTGTAAAAAGTATTGGAATTCTAGCCGCGCAAATGCGCGGGTCACCCCGCTAGTTAGTAAGTAAATTAATAAACTAATTGAACTACTTTAGTTGTAGTTGAACTAGTTTAGTAAGTAAATTAATAAACTAGTTGAACCAGTTGAATTAATAGAACTAATGTATTTTTAGTAAGATAATTAATATAACTAGTTCAACTACTTTATTTTTAGAAAGAACCAGTTTTTTTTTTCTATTTATAGGAAGTTTATATTTAGTAAGAACTAGTTGAATTAATAAAACTAGTTGAACATGTCATATTTATTGTTATTTTTTAGTTTAAGCAATTATTCGGGATCTATTAGTGATAACTTATACGGTTTTTGCTTTTGCAAAAATCAAGGAGCCCCTCCATCATCCCCGCGGTCGTCCCCGTCACCGACCCCCTCCGACATCGAGGTGAGACCAGCCAAATATCCAGGTATATCTTGTGTTGCTCAAATAGGATATGTGGTTGCCCAAGTGGCCGTTCATGTTCAGTTTACACCTCCGAGTGGCCTATGTTTTGCCGGAGTGTTGATTAATTTCCGTTCCGGCAAATTTCAGGCGCTCGATATGTCCTTTTTTAGCAAAGGTCATGCCGAATTTTTCCATGAATTTTGGCATGACTTGTTCTAGAATATGTAGGAAATATCGAGTGGCCTGGATTTTCTCGAAAAATAATGATCTAATTTAGGTTTTTTAGTACATATATTTAACTGTACAAGTTTAATCTTTGAATTATGAATGTAGGAAATGTCGTACTCGGATGACGGCAGTCTCCCGGGGGAGTGCAGCTGGTGCCACGACGATCGAGGTATGTGCGACAGGTTCGTTGAGCTGGACGAAGATCGGAGCTTCAGCATTAAGCTCGAGGAGACCTTCGATGTTGAAACGGTACGCAACAACGACAAGTATTTTTTCGTAATTAAGCATGACTTCAACTATTTCAACGTCTAATTTTCATCTTTTACAATCCGACTAGCTCATCCCATGCCATGCAAGACGCTATGTCTTGGAGAGGATGGGTTTTGAAGACCATGAAAATTTTCAAACAAATAAAATACACCTAAGGACCCATCATGATATCGATTTTAAAGTAAATCTGTACAATTTTCAGAGCGTAACCCATTTTGGTTGCCAAAATTGGGAAGCACTTTGCAAAATGTATGGTTTTTATGAGGGTATGCTTGTCACCATGGATCTTGGTGATCCTGACATCGAGCAAGACAATATGGATATTTGGGTCCTTGTTGATACGCTTCCGATTCTACCGCAATGTGAGTTTCTCAAACATAGTTATTAACTAATTTATATTGTTTATTTCAAAATAGTTGACAGCTTATTTCCATTGACAGCTTATTTTGAATCTTCAAAGAATGTGCAGAAGATGGTAGACAAAACCCACTACACTGATGGCTCCAAATTAACTTATAAGGAGAAAAGTCATCTGATTGCTTATTGTACTTATCTTGAGAATTACAATACCTATTATCGAACTCTTTCAAATTATGGTGAATACGTGCCACTAGTGCATATGTTGAACCACGGTAACTTCTATGGAGATACCCTGGTAAGATTTTTTACTATTACGACATCCGTGCATCTTTTGCATACTTCTAAAACTAGTACATCATTGCTAACTACGAAGTTATTACTATGTTTTTCAATAGAAAATCCCGATGGATTGTGTGCCTCATCTGATGTATCAGAATGGTCGCCTTGCAGTTCTGAACATACAGCCAGGTCAATCTAAGGAGCTCACCTGTGCATATCAGATTTCTAAAACCGGAGAACACATGCTAATCAAAGAATGGAAAAAATGTTTGGACATTCACAAGGAGGTTCTTGGAAGTAACATTAAGCGAAAGGCAAGAATTGGAGAGAGGATACTCTCGATTCTCCATAATGGAGAGTCAGGGGCTATCTTGTTTTTTTGCTATTTTACCTTAGAGAATATAGTAGGTCCTAAGAGAATGTAGTAGGTCCTATGAGGTACAATATGTTTATTATGTGATACAATGTGTTAGAGTTGGTGATGAGGAGTAGTTGTGATTACGACTAGTGACCAATTTGCTATGTGATGTCTCATTGATAAAAACGATGATCTTGAGGAGGTGTTATATGACAATGATGTATTATGATAATAAGTTGTTAATGATATGATTATGATGATATTTATTATATCATTGGGTGAAAGAACCGCGGATTAGTTTCAAGTGGATGGACATCCACTTGAAACTAGTCCACGGTTCTATCACCCCGTGATGTAATAACTCATTATGATGTAAAAACAATTTCGAAATTCCTGTTGTATGAAAACTTGTGTAAAGGTGTACGAATACAACATGAAATAAAAAAGAAATAAAATACAAAATAATAGTAGTAGCACGGGCTAGGAGAAGCGCTACTACTAATTACCAGTAGCGCTCCTCCGGGAAGTCGCTACTACTAAGTCGATTTAGCAGTAGCGTGGGCAGAGGCACGCTACTGCTATACATTAGCTGTAGCGCCTTATCAGTAGCGCATCGCCCCGCGCTACTGATAGGCCTAAAACCCGCGCTGCTGCTAGGCTTTTCCCTAGTAGTTCTTGCAAGGCTTATAGTGATGTGCATTACCGAGTGGGCCCAGAGATACCTCTCCGACAATCGGAGTGACAAATCCTAATCTTGAAATACGCCAACCCAACAAGTACCTTTGGAGACACCTGTAGAACACCTTTATAATCACCCAGTTACGTGTGACATTTGGTGGCACACAAAGTGTTCCTCCAGTAAACGGGAGTTGCATAATCTCATAGTCATAGGAACATGTATAAGTCATGAAGAAAGCAATATCAACAAGCTAAACGATCATCATGCTAAGCTAACGGATGGGTCAAGTCAATCACATCATTCTCCTAATGATGTGATCCCGTTAATCAAATGACAACTCATGTCTATGTTAGGAAAATTAACCATCTTTGATCAACGAGCTAGTCAAGTAGAGGCATACTAGTGACACTCTGTTTGTCTATGTATTCACACAAGTATTATGTTTCCGGTTAATACAATGCTAGCATGAATAATAAACATTTATCATGATATAAGGAAATAAATAATAACTTTATTATTGCCTCTAGGGCATATTTCCTTCAGTCTCCCACTTGCACTAGAGTCAATAATCTAGATTACACAGTAATGATTCTAACACCCATGGAGCCTTGGTGCTGATCACGTTTTGCTCGTGGAAGAGGCTTAGTCAATGGGTCTGCAACATTCAGATCCGTATGTATCTTGCAAATTTCTATGTCTCCCACCTGGACTAGATCCCGGATGGAATTGAAGTGTCTCTTGATGTGATTGGTTATCTTGTGAAATCTGGATTCCTTCGCCAAGGCAATTGCACCAGTATTGTCACAAAAGATTTTCATTGGACCCGATGCACTTGGTATGACACCTAGATCGGATATGAACTCCTTCTTCCAGACTCCTTCATTTGCTGCTTCCGAAGCAGCTATGTACTCCGCTTCACACGTAGATCCTGCCACGACGCTTTGTTTAGAACTGCACCAATTGACAGCTCCACTGTTCAATATAAACACATATCCGGTTTGCGATTTAGAATCGTCCGGATCAGTGTCAAAGCTTGCATCAACGTAACCATTTACGATGAGCTATTTGTCACCTCCATAAACGAGAAGCATATCCTTAGTCCTTTTCAGGTATTTTAGAATGTTCTTGACCGCCGTCCAGTGATCCACTCCTGGATTAGTTTGGTACCTCCCTGCTAAACTTATAACAAGGCACACATCAGGTCTCGTACACAGCATTGCATACATGATAGAGCCTATGGCTGAAGCATAGGGAACATCTTTCATCTTCTCTCTATCTTCTGCAGTGGTCGGGCATTGAGTCTTACTCAACTTCACACCTTGTAACACTGGCAAGAGCCCTTTCTTTGCTTGATCCATTTTGAACTTCTTCAAAACTTTGTCAAGGTATGTGCTTTGTGAAAGTTCAATTAAGCGTCTTGATCTATCTCTATAGATCTTGATGCCCAATACATAAGCAGCTTCACCGAAGTTTTTCATTGAAAAACTCTTATTCAAGTATCCCTTTATGCTATCCAGAAATTATATATCATTTCCAATCAACAATATGTCATCCACATATAATATCAGAAATGCTACAGAGCTCCCACTCACTTTCTTGTAAATACAGGCTTCTCCAAAAGTCTGTATAAAACCAAATGCTTTCATCACACTATCAAAGCGTTTATTCCAACTCCGGGAGGCTTGCACCAGTCCATAAATGGATCGCTGGAGCTTGCATACTTTGTTAGCTCCCTTTGGATCGACAAAACCTTCTGGTTGCATCATATACAACTCTTCTTCCAGAAATCCATTCAGGAATGCAGTTTTGACATCCATTTGCCAAATTTCATAATCATAAAATGCGGCAATTGCTAACATGATTCAGACAGACTTAAGCATCGCTATGGGTGAGAAAGTCTCATCATAGTCAATCCCTTGAACTTGTCGAAAACCTTTTGCAACAAGTCGAGCTTTATAGACAGTAACATTACCGTCAGCGTCAGTCTTCTTCTTGAAGATCCATTTATTCTCAATGGCTTGCTGATCAACGGGCAAGTCAACCAAAGTCCACACTTTGTTCTCATACATGGATCCCATCTCAGATTTCATGGCTTCAAGCCATTTTGCGGAATCTAGGCTTACCATCGCTTCTTCATAGTTCGTAGGTTCATCATGGTCTAGTAACATGACTTCCAGAACAGGATTACCGTACCACTCTAGTGCGGATCTTACTTTGGTTGATCTACGAGGTTCAGTAATAACTTGATCTGAAGTTTCATGATCATTGTCGGTGTCAAAACCGGCGGATCTCGGGTAGGGGTCCCGAACTGTGCGTCTAGGCCGGATGGTAACAGGAGGCAGGGAACACGATGTTTTACCAAGGTTCGGGCCCTCTTGATGGAGGTAAAACCCTACGTCCTGCTTGATTAATATTGATGATATGGGTAGTACAAGAGTAGATCTACCACGAGATCGAGGAGGCTAAACCCTAGTAGCTAGCCTATGGTATGATTGTTGTCTATGGAGTTGATGAAGTTGTCCTACAGACTAAAACCCTCCGGTTTATATAGACACAGATAGGGTTAGGGTTACATAGAGTCGGTTACAATGGTAGGAGATCTTGAATATCCGCATCGCCAAGCTTGCCTTCCACGCCAAGGAAAGTCCCATCCGGACACGGGACGAAGTCTTCAATCTTGTATCTTCATAGTCTAGGAGTCCGGCTGAAGGTATAGTCCGGCTACCCGAACACCCCCTAATCCAGGACTCCCTCAGTAGCCCCTGAACCAGGCTTCAATGACGACGAGTCTGGCACGCAAATTGTCTTCGGCATTGCAAGGCGGGTTCCTCCTCCCAGTCCTTCATAGAATATTGTAAACACCAAGAGTAGTGTCTGGCTCTGTAAAATAAGCTTCCACATATTGCCATACAGAGAATAATATTAACACAAATCAAATCTGCTGACGTATTCTGTATTGCGCCATCACACCACAACCAAGCCCTTTACTCGAATCGTTTTTACTTTTCCTCCTCAGCATGTTTTGCGAGGCGGTTTCCTTGGCACGTCTTGTCAAAGCAGAGATCGTGTACCCTTTTTACGGGATTCTCATTAATACGGACGTGGGTAACCCAACCGCGCTATTTATCACGGCGCTCGGGAGGCAAGCGAGTTTTGTTAGGTAGGTGGGGACGCACAACCGCATCCGCCTATATAAGGGGATAAGGATCCACCCTTTTTACCTACGCCTTCTTCCTCCCTTGCCTATCCATCTCTCGCGCACCCGAGCTCCAACGCCCAAGCCCGCATATCCCACCTCAACCTTCTCCAGCAATGTCCGGAGCGGGAGGCAAATGGATGGTCTCCTCCGTTACGGAGGGTAAAGTAAAAAAGCTAAGGAAGGCCGGATACCTGTCCAAGGACATCGCGCACCGGCTTCCCAAAGAGGGGCAGCTTATCCCCACCCCAAGGCCCCATGAGAGGGTCGTGTTTCTCCACCACTTCCTCCATGGACTAGGTTTTCCACTCCACCCATTTGTCCGGGGGCTCATGTTCTACTACGGCCTGGACTTCCACGATCTGGCTCCAAACTTCACCCTCAACATCTTGGCGTTTATCGTCGTGTGCGAGGCCTTTCTCCGCGTCCGTCCCCATTTCAGCCTTTGGCTCAAGACCTTCAATGTCAAGCCCAAGGTGGTGCGCGGCAGCCAGGCGGAGTGCGGAGGCGCTATGGCGGGCAAGATGGCCAACGTCCTATGGTTCGAGGGCTCTTTCATGGAGACCCTAAAGGGATGGCAAGCCGGGTGGTTTTATATCACCGAGCCACGCGATCCGGAATGGACCGCAGCCCCTGAGTTCCGATCCGGACACCCCACGCGGCTTATGTCCTGGAAAGAGACGGGCCTGTCGTGGGGTGACGAAAAAGAGGTGACCGGATTGCAAACATGCATCCAGTCCCTGGTGAACAAGCCAGTCCAGCTTGTTAACATAATCCAGGTTATGCTCGTCCACCGGATCCTCCCGTGCCAACAACGGGATTTTAATCTGTGGGAGTTCGACCCGGCGCAACACCAAACCCTCAACAGGCTCTTCGACATGACGTATGAAGATGCCTGGAAGATGCTATTCAAGGGCGCCGAGGCTCCCGCATCCGCTTCCGAGGACCGCGGATACAGCTCGCAGCGTCACGCTAGCAAGGTATGCCATCTACACCCTTCACAGGATGTTAAGCCTTTTTTCATAGTTTGACACTATGCGGGATCTAAACTCCCTTTCCTCTGACAGGCTTGGCGGGTGATAGCTGAGCCGATTAACTGTCCGGCTCTGCTGCCCGAAAATCCAGCCCCAGCTTTACTGGTGAAGCTGCTGGCCCCGGCGCCTTATGTGGTGCCGGAGAAGAAGGTCAAGAAGAAGAAGACCACGGGGACTTGAAAGAGTGCCCGCAACATGGTGGTGTCGGACTCGTCATCTAATGAGTCCGAGGCGCCCTTCTCCCGCGAGAACGAGGAGGAGGAAGAAGAAGACTCTCCCTCTCCAGTGGAGGGAGGAGAGAAGAGGAAGGTCGCCCCAACGGGGGAGGCCGAGGGGTCTAGGAAAAGGAAGACCCCTCTGCCGGACTACGCTCCTGACGCCGAAGAGGGCGAAGAGGAGTGGCCGGACAGGGCCAAGCGTCCGGCAAAATCGTAAGTGTTCTGATACCAGAGTAACTCATGATATTCCTTTTGTTGCACAGCTTCCCCTAATGTCGAATATAATCATGCAGCCCGCCCCGGGCCGCACTCAACGAGTCGTCCAGCGGCTCCCTTGATTCATCGGACGTGAACTCTGTTCCGTCCGCTGTCTCCCCCCGCACTGCGGATGATGCCGAAGTGGCATCGCAACGAGCTCCGGGGTAGGAGGAGGTGGTCCTGGAGGAGCCGCAAGGCGACCTCCCGGACCCCAGGAGTGAAGGGGACAAGACCCCCCAGGGCTCCAAGTCCGGCCTTAAGCCGAACACCGTGCCGGAATCTTCAACAATTCTGGCCCGCGGCAGGCGAACTCCTTCCAAGAGGAGCAAGCCTTCTGAGCCGGCAGCCTCCGTCCAACCGGAGGCGCCGGCTAATCTGCTGGAGCTGCTTGAAGGTGCCTCCATCGACGAGGAGCACCATACTATTATGAGTACGGTGATCTGGAAGGTTCAGTCCGCCAAGAGCGGGCTGAATGAAGCTTGCACTGGCCTCCTAACAGGCTTTGAGGTAAGTAAAAATATGTAAAAATATTACCGCATAGACAGTAGCCCCTGATGCTCTGTTTGGCGTTCGGAAAGAAAAGCCGAATAGAGGATCTATGAAATTTCACAGAAGTCTAATAATAAAGAGGTCAATATGCGTATGTAGGCTTTGCTGCTAGCCACCGCCGTACTGACTGCGGAGGTGGATACCCTAAAACAGGGACTCGAGCGGTCCGAGCAAGAGCTCGGACGTGCCAAGCAGCAGCTCGAGGAGAAAGAAGGTAAGAAATACCTTATAAAAAGGTGCCTATAGAGAGGCGTGATTGCAAAAAATAACATGATTGTACTGCTTATTGTAGGGGCCACGACTGAGGTGGCGACCCTCAAGCAGGCGCTGTCCGAGGCCGAAAAGAAAACGGCCATGGAGCGCACCGAGCGAGAGAAACTTGGGTCTCAAGTCGGTGAGGTGCAGCAAGAGCTTCAGGCTCTCATGAAGAAACATGAGAGTTTGGAGCTGGAGTCAAAGACCCAAGCGTCCGAGCTCGCGACGGCCCTTGAGACTGCCAAGTCTGCCAAGGCCGAAGCACAAAAGGCACTCCGAGAGTTGGAGGATATGAAGAAGATAGCAGCGGGTAAGGCATTCTTTATGCAAAGCAGAAACATAAAAGTAAACTACCTGTTACTTACCCGAATCCAGAGTTCTCCAGGGGCCTTCGCGGATCTTCCCCACAGCGTGTCCGATGCCGCCGCATTCTACCGAGCTGAAGAGGGCAGCTCGACGGAGAAGGTATTCTGGTCTCAGTATGCTGAGACCGGACACCCTGTGCCCTTGAGCGACCAGCTGAAACAGCTGGTCAAACTCCACAAGGCGGCCGAACAGGCCATGAAGGGCTTCATAGTTCGGTTGTGGCCCGGAGAGGCCTTGCCTGAGAGCTACTTCGGGCTGGTGCGGCGGCTGGTGGAGGCCTGTCCAAGGCTCGAGGTCATCAAGCGCTCCGCCTACATCGAAGGTGCCCGTAGGGCCCTTGCCCGTGTAAAGGTGCACTGGGGTAAGCTGGACGGTGAGAAGCTTGTGACGGACGGGCCGCCGCCGGGGAAGGAGCATCGCAAGCCGGAGAACTACTATAAGGATGTTCTTGCAGGTGCCCGCCTTGTGGCAGATGCGTGCACCAAGGATGTAATTTTTGAATGAATTCGCTCGTGTTTATCCTGTGCGCTGAAAACTTGTTCATATGCGCTAAGCAATGCTTATTGAATTTAAAATATTATTTTCTATGCGGCCGTTTATCAAAAATTGAGAGATGGCCAGTCGTCGGCTTCTTCCCCCATGCCACTAGTGCTGGGGTGTTCGGTGATAAACTTGGGCGCTCTTTTTCCCATGGTTGGGTCCTTCGAGGGAGGCGCTCAGCACGACGAACCAGGCAATCGGACTATAATGCTTGAACACTCTCACTTAGCCATAGAACTTTATAATTTTAAATTTCGGCGAAGCCCCTAGTTCGGAAGACCGAGTTTGGGGCGCTATCCACGCCTTGGCTGGGGTTATCCAGCTCCTCGCTCGAAGCGGCATAAGCCTTTAGGGACTCGAAAAACCTCTCGAATAGCGACCGGTCTCTCGCCTCATCATGACAGTCAGTTTTAGCTTTCTCCTCTGAGGTGCTTAACCCAGCTCAACCGGGGCACAATCGCAGTGGTTCTCCTAGTGCTACCTTAGCCGATATAGCGGAACGTAAGGCACCAAAACATAGGAGCCGGGCAAACCCAACTATTGACCCAAATCATGATTCGGAGCCGATGCATATAGTGCTATAAGTTCGGGGTGCCGCACTTGTGAAAGTGTACGGACTTCTCACACCATATTAAAGGGTACTGAAGCCCCTGGCGTACTTGCCGTACCACAATGTACGGGTGCAACATGTCATTAATGAACATATATATGAAAAGAGTAATGCAAAAAATAGACAAAAAGCTAGGCATTGTTTATAGAGAGGCTGTTTATCAAAGCCGAACGATATAGATGGTGCGGTAAGCAAAAGATATTGGACTATTTAGTATGTCCTGACCAGGGGCAGGCCGCGGAGTTGTATTTAAAACAGGTATACCGCTCGTAACAGAGACCACCTGGGAGTTCCATAATGCGGCATGGCTTGTCTGCCTCCTGGATCTTGCATCGTTTGTGCGACAGTCGAATTGCCGAACAGGTCGTCCGAAGTATGGAGTCCTGAAAGTAAGAAAAAGTTGAAAAAAGAATCCGGAAGCCCCTAGTACGTTTAAGCTGTATTTTGGGCATGCCGTTATTGTGCCCCTTCCCCTGTGCCCATGGTATTTCAAGGGCATAGTTATGTACGCGAGGTACTAGTTTTGCTAGGTCACGAAAACTGGGGTTGGGGCCGCATTGCTACGCTTGCTCGGAGTGTGCCAGGCGGTCCTGCTGTAGGTTACTCCGGGCGCGCTTGGCAGTGTCTGGCTTTTTAATGGCCGGACTGGAGAATTGCCGAAGAAGGCTACTTTGTAGCTTCGCTTCGAGAGCCGCCGTATGCTCCTCCGTACGGAGGGAGCGTTCGGTGTTTCCGTTGACCGTGATTACTCCTCGAGGGCCTGCATCTTGAGTTTGAGATATGTGTAGTGCGGCACCGCATTGAATTTTGCGAATGCGGTTCGTCCGAGTAGGGCGTGATAGCCACTGCGAAACGGGACTATATCGAAGATTAACTCTTCGCTTTAGAAATTATCCGGGGATCCGAAGACCACGTCAAGTGTGACTGAGCCTTTATAGTTGGCTTCTACACCTGGTATGACGCCTTTAAAGGTCGTTCTTGTGGGTTTGATCCTTGAGGGGTCTATGCCCATTTTCCGCACTGTGTCCTGATAAAGCAGGTTCAGGCTACTGCCGCCGTCCATGAGGACTCTTGTGAGGTGAAATCCGTCGATGATTGGGTCAAGAACCAATGCGGCGAAGCCGCCATGACAGATGCTAGTGGGATGGTCCCTTCGATCAAAAGTGATCGGGCAGGAGGACCATGGGTTGAACTTCGGGGCGACTGGCTCCATCGCGTATACGTCCCATAGCGCACGCTTCCGCTCCCTCTTGGGAATGTGGGTTGCGTATATCATGTTCATCGTCCGCACTTGTGGGGGAAAACCCTTCTGTCCTTTGTTGTTCGGCGGCTTGGGCTCCTCCTCATCATCGCTGTGCAGCCCCTTGTCTTTGTTTTCGGCTCTTAACTTGCCTGCCTGCTTGAACACCCAACAATCTCTGTTAGTGTGATTGGCTGGCCTCTCGGGGGTGCCATGTATCTGGCACAAGCGGTCGAGTATTCGGTCCAAACTGGATGGGCCCTGAGTATTCTTTTTGAACGGCTTTTTCCGCTGACCGGATTTATAACCTTTGAATCCGGCATTGACTGCCGTGTCTTCATTGTTGTCGCTGCTAATGCGGCGTTTTTTCTTATTCCGACGTGTCCTGCCACTTTTGTCCTTGGTATCCGAATTGCCAGGGTTCTTTGATAAGTTGTTACTGCGAGCTAGCCAGCTGTCTTCTCCCGCACAAAAGCGGGTCATGAGTGTCGTGAGGGCTGCCATAGATTTCGGCTTTTCCTGTCCCAGGTGCTGGGCAAGCCACTCATCGCGGATGTTATGCTTGAAGGCTGCTAGGGCCTCTGCGTCCGGACAGTCGACTATCTGGTTTTTCTTTGTTAGGAACCATGTCCAGAATTGTCTGGCTGATTCTTCTAGCTGCTGAATTATGTGGCTTAAGTCGTCGGCATCCGGCGGTCGCACATAAGTGCCCTGGAAGTTGTCGAGGAATGCGGCTTCCAGGTCCTCCCAAGAACCGATTGAGTCTGCTGGCAAGCTATTAAGCCAATGCCGGGCCGGTCCTTTAAGTTTGAGCGGGAGGTACTTGATGGCGTGTAGATCATCGCCGCGTGCCATGTGGATGTGAAGGAGATAATCCTCGATCCATACCGCCGGGTCTGTTGTGCCATCATATGATTCAGTGTTTACGGGTTTGAAACCCTCTGGGATTTTATGCTCCACTACTTCATTCGTGAAGCATAGCGGGTGTGCGGCGCCTCTGTACTGGGCTATATCGCGGCGTAGCTCGGAAGAGGTATGTCTGTTGTGTTCGGCCCGGCCGGATTTGTTGTATCTGGAGTGAAGATCATCGTCACGTGCCGTAGGGCGCCTGCGTGATCCGTAGATCGATCTTGTTTGTCTTGCCTTGTCCTCCAGTACGTCTCGCAGGTCTGGCGCATTTTCCTGTGCCTTAGTTGAGTGGTGTCGGGGCATGGCTTGGGTGGAGGGTCAAGAGACCTCTCTGTCGCGGCCGCGAGGTGTACGGTCTGCCATGTCATGCGATGGTGATGTAGGTGCTTCCTCCTCTGATCGGGGTAGCGGCCTGCGCTTTGAGTAACTCTTGGAGGGGCGTTCGAGTTCATACTCTTCGGCCGCAAGGACTTCAGTCCATCTGTCAGCTAGCAAGTCTTGGGCAGCTCTAAGCTGCTGCTACTTTTTCTTGAGGCTGCTTGCCGTGGCTAAAAGCCTGCGTCTAAAATGCTCTTGTTCGGCAGAGTCTGATGGTATGACGAATTCATCGTCATCGAGGCTTGCCTCGTCTTTGGAGGAAGGCATATAGTTATCATCCTCAACCTCTTGGTCTGCCGCTCTCTTATGAGGGCTGGCTTCTCCACCTTCCTGTGCCGAATCTTGCTGAGGTGGGTGTTCTTCGGCGCTGTCCGGGGTAGTATTATCTCCCATGCCAGAATCACCGTTTTTGCTTTGGCGGGATTTAGAGCGGCGCCGCTGATGCCGGCGCTTTGTTTGTTTCTTGGGGGTGTCCTCCCCCACTGTTCCATTGCCATCTCCATCCTTCGGAGTATCCAACATATATATGTCATATGACGAGGTGGCCTTCCAGCGCCCTACATGTGCTGGTTCCTGTTCGTCTCCTACATCATCGTCGATACCGTCGATGTCTTCGGAGCCGAAGTGAAGCATGTCGGTTAAATCGTCGACAATGGCTACAAAGTGGGTGGTGGGTGGGCTTTGAATTTCTTCGTCGTCCGTACCCCATTCTCACTGACCGTAATCCGGCCAGGGCTCTCCTGATAAAGAGAGAGACTTAAGAGAATTCAGGATGACGCCAAAAGGCGAGTGCTGAAAGATGTCTGCGGCGGTGAACTCCATTATCGGCGCCCAATTGGATTCGATCAGCAGGGGCGCGGGGGTTTCGGAGTCCGGGGAGGAGTCCGGATCCTCGGAGTCACGGATCATGCAGAGTGCGGGGCTACCGTTCGGCTCGATCACCTTTAAGATCGCAGCCCCCAAGGTGGCGTCCAACCGCTCGTCCTCCATTGGCGCAATATGCTCCGAGTTAGAGGTCGGAACCGATGCGTGTGCGGCCTCCAGGACACTACCCGGAGGGAGAGCTAGATCATGCCCCTCGAGATAGTGCGGCGCGCTTGGCCGTGGCTCGAACCCATTGAAGATCAAGTCTCCGCGGATGTCAGCCGTGTAGTTTAAGCTTCCAAACCTTACTTGATGGCCAGGGGCGTAGCTCTCGATCTGCTCCAAGTGGCCAAGAGAATTGGCCCGCAGAGCGAAGCCGCCGAAGACGAAGATCTGTCCTGGGAGAAAAGTCTCACCCTGGACCGCATCGTTGTTGATGATTAAAGGAGCCATCGGACCCAACGGCGACGACACAGAGGAACTCTCAATGAAAGAACCAATGTCGGTGTCAAAACCGGCGGATCTCGGGTAGGGGGTCCCGAACTGTGCGTCTAGGCCGGATGGTAACAGGAGGCAGGGAACACGATGTTTTACCCAGGTTCGGGCCCTCTTGATGGAGGTAAAACCCTACGTCCTGCTTGATTAATATTGATGATATGGGTATTACAAGAGTAGATCTACCACGAGATCGAGGAGGCTAAACCCTAGAAGCTAGCCTATGGTATGATTGTTGTCTATGGAGTTGATGAAGTTGTCCTACGGACTAAAACCCTCCGGTTTATATAGACACCGGATAGGGTTAGGGTTACATAGAGTCGGTTACAACGGTAGGAGATCTTGAATATCCGCATCGCCAAGCTTGCCTTACACACCAAGGAAAGTCCCATCTGGACACGGGACGAAGTCTTCAATCTTGTATCTTCATAGTCCAGGAGTCCGGCTGAAGGTATAGTCCGGTTACCCGAACGCCCCCTAATCCAGGACTCCCTCAGTCATCATCATTAACTTCCTCACTAATTGGTGTAGGCGTCACAGGAACCGGTTTCTGTGATGAACTACTTTCCAATAAGGGAGCATGTACTATTACCTCATCAAGTTCTACTTTCCTCCCACTCACTTATTTCGAGAGAAACTCCTTCTCTAGAAAGTATCCATTCTTAGCAATGAATGTCTTGCCTTCGGATCTATGATAGAAGGTGTACCCAATAGTCTCCTTTGGGTATCCTATGAAGACACATTTCTTCGATTTGGGTTCGAGCTTATCAGGTTGAAGCTTTTTCACATAAGCATCGCAGCCCCAAACTTTAAGAAACGACAACTTTGGTTTCTTGCCAAACCACAGCTCATAAGGCGTCGTCTCAACAGATTTCGATGGTGCCCTATTTAACGTGAATGCACCCGTCTCTAAAGCATAACCCCAAAATGATAGCGATAAATCAGTAAGAGACATCATAGATCGCACCATATCTAGTAAAGTATGATTACAATGTTTGGACACACCATTACGCTATGTTGTTCCGGGTGGCGTGAGTTGTGAAACTATTCCGCATTGTTTCAAATGTAGACCAAACTCGTAACTCAAATATTCTCCTCCACGATCTGATTGTAGAAACTTTATTTTCTTATTACGATGATTTTCAACTTCACTCTGAAATTCTTTGAACTTTTCAAATGTTTCAGACTTATGTTTCATTAAGTAGATATACCCATATCTGCTCAAATCATCTGTGAATGTGAGAAAATAACGATATCCGCCACGAGCTTCAATATTCATTGGACCACATACATCTGTATGTATGATTTCCAACAAATATGTTGCTCTCTCCATAGTTCTGGAGAATAACGTTTTAGTCATCTTTCCCATGAGGCACGGTTCGCAAATACCAAGTGATTCATAATGAAGTGGTTCCAAAAGTCCATCAGTATGGAGTTTCTTCATGCGCTTTACACCGATATGACCTAAACGGCAGTGCCACAAATAAGTTGCACTATCATTATCAACTCTGCATCTTTTGGCTTCAACATTATGAATATGTGTATCACTACTATCGAGATTCATCAAAAATAGACCACTCTTCAAGGGTGCATGACCATAAAATATATTACTCATATAAATAGAGCAACCATTATTATCTGATTTAAATGAATAACCATCTCGCATCAAACAAGATCCAGATATAATGTTCATGCTCAACACTGGCACCAAATAACAGTTATTTAGGTCTAATACTAATCCCGAAGGTAGATGTAGAGGTAGCGTGCCGACGGCGATCACATAGACTTTGGAACCGTTTCCCACGCGCATCGTCACCTCGTCCTTGGCCAGTGTTCGCTTAATCCGTACTCCCTGTTTCGAGTTGCAAATATTAGCAACAGAACCAGTATCAAATACCCAGGTGTTACTGCGAGCTCTGCTAAGGTACACATCAATAACGTGTATATCACATATACCTTTGTTCACCTTGCCATCCTTCTTATCCGCCAAATATTTGGGGCAGTTCTGCTTCCAGTGACCAGTCTGCTTGCAGTAGAAGCACTCAGTCTCAGGCTTAGGTCCAGACTTGGGTTTCTTCTCTTGAGCAGCAACTTGTTTGCTGTTCTTCTTGAAGTTCCCCTTCTTCTTCCCTTTGCCCTTTTTCTTGAAACTGGTGGTCTTATTGACCATCAACACTTGATGCTCCTTCTTGATTTCTACCTCCGCAACCTTTAGCATTGCGATTAGCTCGGGAATCATCTTATCCATCCCTTGCATGTTATAGTTCATCACGAAGCTCTTGTAGCTTGGTGGCAGTGATTGAAGAACTCTGTCAATGACACTATCAACAGGAAAATTAACTCCCAGTTGAGTCAAGTGATTACGATACCCAGACATTTTGAGTATATGTTCACTAACAGAACTATTCTCCTCCATCTTGTAGCTGTAGAACTTATTGGAGACTTCATATCTGTCAATCCGGGAATTTGATTGAAATATTAACTTCAACTCCTGGAACATCTCATATGCTCCATGACGTTCAAAACGTCGTTGAAGTCCCGGTTCTAAGCCGTAAAGCATGGCACACTGAACTATCGAGTAGTCATCAGCTTTACTCTGCCAGACGTTCTTAACGTCATCAGCAACATCCGCAGCAGGCCTGGCACCTAGCGGTGCTTCCAGGACATAATTCTTCTGTGCAGCAATGAGGATAATCCTCAAGTTACGGACCCAGTCTGTGTAATTGCTACCATCATCTTTCAACTTTGCTTTCTCAAGGAGCGCATTAAAATTCAATGAAACAACAGCACGGGCCATCTTTTTACAATTAACATAGACAAGCAAGATACTATCAGGTACTAAGTTCATGATAAATTTAAGTTCAATTAATCATATTACTTAAGAACTCCCACTTAGATAGACATCCCTCTAATCCTCTAAGTGATCACGTGATCCATATCAACTAAACCATAACCGATCATCACGTGAAATGGAGTAGCTTTCAATGGTGAACATCACTATGTTGATCATATCTACTATATGATTCACGCTTGACCTTTCAGTCTCAGTGTCCCGAGGCCATATCTGCATATGCTAGGCTCGTCAAGTTTAACCTGAGTATTCTGCGTGTGCAAAACTGGCTTGCACCCGTTGTAGATGGACGTAGAGCTTATCACACCGGATCATCACGTGGTGTCTGGGCACGACAAACTTTGGCAGTGCATACTCAGGGAGAACACTTTTCTCTTCAAATTTAGTGAGAGATCATCTTATAATGCTACCGTCAATCAAAGCTAGATAAGATGCATAAAAGATAAACATCACATGCAATCAATATAAGTGATATGATATGGTCATCATCATCTCGTGCTTGTGATCTCCATCTCCGAAGCACCGTCATGATCACCATCGTCACTGGCGCGACACCTTGATCTCCATCGTAGCATCGTTGTCGTCTCGCCAATCTTATGCTTCTACGACTATCGCTATCGCTTAGTGATAAAGTAAAGCATTACAGGGCGATCGCATTGCATACAATAAAGCGACAACCATATGGCTCCTGCCAGTTGCCAATAACTCCGTTACAAAACATGATCATCTCATACAATAAAATTTAGCATCATGTCTTGACCATATCACATCACAACATGCCCTGCAAAAACAAGTTAGACGTCCTCTACTTTGTTGTTGCAAGTTTTATGTGGCTGCTACTGGGCTTAGCAAGAACCGTTCTTACCTACGCATCAAAACCACAATGATAGTTTGTCAAGTTGGTGCTCTTTTAACCTTCGCAAGGACCGGGCGTAGCCACACTCGGGTCAACTAAAGTTGGATAAACTAACACCCGCCAGCCACCTGTGTGCAAAGCATGTCGGTAGAACCAGTCTCGCGTAAGCGGACGCGTAATGTTGGTCCGGGCCGCTTCATCCAACAATACCGCCGAACCAAAGTATGACATGCTGGTAAGCAGTATGACTTATATCGCCCACAACTCACTTGTGTTCTACTCGTGCATATGACATCTACGCATAAAACCTGGCTCGGATGCCACTGTTGGGGAATGTAGTAATTTCAAAAAAATTCCTATGCACACGCAGGATCATGGTGATGCATAGCAAGGAGAGGGGAGAGTGTTGTCTACGTACCCTCGTAGACCGTTCGCGGAAGCGTTATATCAACGCGGTTGATGTAGTCGTATGTCTTCACGATTCGACCGATCCAAGTACTGAAAGCACGACACCTCCGAGTTATGCACACGTTCGGCTCGGTGACGTCCTCGCCTTCTCGATCTAGCAAGAGGGGCGAAGTAGTAGATGAGTTCCGGTAGCACGACGGCGTGGTGACGGTGTTGGTGAAGAACAATCTCCGCAGGGCTTCGCCTAAGCACTACGAAAACTATGACGGAGGACAAACTAGAGGGGACGGGGTTGCCTACACACGGCTTTGTGTTTCTTGATGTCTTTTGGGTGCTAGCCCTACCCCTCTATTTATATGTTGAGCCTTGGGGTCGAAACTTGGAGTAAAAGCCTCCACAAAGTCGGTTTCACCCGAAAGGCAAGAGTCCTTCTCGGACTCCAGGGCCAGAGGCCAGGGTTCCCGGCGTCTAGTCCCTGGACTCCGCAAAACTTCATTTTGCGCTTTCCAAAAACCTTTTGGGCTTTCCTGTTTGGCCAAAATAAAGTGTTCTCGTACCCAAACATTTTGGGAAACATCCGGAACACCTTCCGGTGAATTCCGGAACCCTTCCGGAGTCCAAACACTATTATCCCATATATCAAACTTTATCTCCGGACCATTTCGGAGTTCCTCGTCATGTCCGTGATCTCATCCCGTACTCTAAACAACATTCGGTCACCAACATACATAACTCATATAGTACTATATCATCAACGAACGTTAAGCGTGCGGACCCTACGAGTTCGAGAACTATGTAGACATGACCGAGACACCTCTCTGGTCAACAACCAATAGCGGGACCTGGATTCCCATATTGGCTCCTACATATTCTACTAAGATCTTTATCGGTCAGACCGCATAACAACATACGTTGTTCCCTTTGTCATCGGTATGTTACTTGCCCGAGATTCGATCGTCGGTATCTCAATACCTTGTTCAATCTCATTACCAGCAAGTCTATTTACTCGTTCCGTAATACATCATCCCGCAACTAAGTCATTGATTGCAATGCTTGCAAGGCTTATAGTGATGTGCATTACCGAGTGGGCCCAGAGATACCTCTCCGACAATCGGAGTGACAAATCCTAATCTCGAAATACGCCAACCCAACAAGTACCTTTGGAGACACCTGTAGAGCACCTTTATAATCACCCAGTTACGTTGTGACGTTTAGTGGCACACAAAGTGTTCCTCCGGTAAACGGGAGTTGCATAATCTCATACTCATAGGAACATGTACAAGTCATGAAGAAATCAATAACAGCAAACTAAACGATCATCGTGCTAAGCTAACGGATGGGTCAAGTCAATCACATCATTCTCCTAATGATGTGATCCCGTTAATCAAATGACAACTCATGTCTATGGTTAGGAAACTTAACCATCTTTGATCAACGAGCTAGTCAAGTAGAGGTATACTAGTGACACTCTATTTGTCTATGTATTCACACAAGTATTATGCTTCCGGTTAATACAATTCTAGCATGAATAATAAACATTTATCATGATATAAGGAAATAAATAACAACTTTATTATTGCCTCTAGGGCATATTTCCTTCAATGAATACATATTGACAATAAAACCTTTTAGCATTTAAAACCGCCAAGGAGTGATTCTTGCCGGAGTCACATGGAAGAGTTTTTTGCAAGACTCGGTGTCCCAAAACACTGATGAGCAAAATACATGATGCGGATTCCACACACTTTTGTGTTTGGATTAATCATGTACTCCATGGTATGTAAAACAACCAGATATGTCCGATACTCCCAAGGTGTTGCGAGTATGGATACTAAAGTGATCAAAGTACTGATCGTGGGACAACAGTGAAAGATGTCATTGAGTACTAGATTAAGTACTGATGATATGTTTTCTCGCAAGCGGAGATCATCAAGAGTTCGTTGTAAAATGTTACATCGATACAGTCTTCATCTTTTGTCCATGCGATTTTCGATTTAAGTTAAGGGTTTTGTGTAATACACAATATGGTGGCATGGTAGTTGGAAATTGTTCCCAACAGGATACTGTGGAAAATTCTATAACAAATGACTAACTATGTTGACGCTTTAGAAGCGACAAACAAGATGTTGAATCATATAGTTCATTCATGAAGTTAGTATGGTTCCAAGATGGCTTTTGTCAATGGGATACTACTGCAGGTTGTTTCTCCATAACTCAGTCTGAGGAATCCAGGTTCGACCTGTGATTTACATACATAAAAGCCAAGTCCGCACAAAATATGAATTTTGTGAAAGCGTGAAAACACGAGGATATGCAGAGATAGACACGGAACTGAAGTTGTTAGATCCGATGGAAAGCAGGCTATACCACATGCGAAGCAATTTTTACACCAATATGCCATATGTGTAAAGTGCTTTAGCATTAACTAGATTGTTGACTCTAGTGCAAGTGGGAGTCCGTAGGAGATATGCCCTAGAGGCAATAATAAATGCTATTACTTATCTCCATGTTCATAATTATGTTTATGTTCCATGCTATAACTGCTATGGTTCTTGAGTCTGCAATAACACGAGGCTCGGAGGAAGACTCATTTGCACGTGTGGAATAATAAACGGTAAGAAGTATTCCTAGTATGGCCTCTAAGACTAGCTCAAGTGTTGCATGATGATTCTGTTTTCCTGGTCATGGGCATGTCTATGCCAGCAACTTTGAGGGCACAATGTTAAGAGAACATATGTGTTGAATCGACCCGGATTGATGTTATGCTATGAGATTCGTTTGTCACAAGTTAATGGTACATAACACAGAGATGGTTAACATTTGCATAATTCCTTAGACCATGAGAGTATAGAGTTTCTTCATACTTGCTTCATTAACTTTGGGGTTTGTTAAACGTCATCCGTAAATGGGTGGCTATTACGGTGGCTTACGGGTTCATGGAAAAGTGTGTCAAGTAACTTGATAGCTCAAGATTGGGATTTGCTCCTCCGACAATGGAGATATATTCTCGGGCCCTCTCGGTGTTATGCTATCCATCATCGTGTGGCCAGACACAGTGTGATTTGATCACAGGGACGCCGCAACACGGAAACGAGAAAAAAGAACAAAACCGGTAACGAGGTAACTAGCATAGTGGACAAGTCGTTGATCCACGGGGATGCAAGTAAATCTCACCTTGGGTATTTGTAACATATCATGAAGCAACAGGAATAGCACACGGCAATTGGAGGTTCACTCAAATATTCATTCATGTGGGTATAGCGGTCAATATGGGTGTCTGTCGGTGTCAAAACCGGCGGATCTCGGGTAGGGGGTCCCGAACTGTGCGTCTAAGGTGGATGGTAACAGGAGGCAGGGGACACGATGTTTTACCTAGGTTCGGGCCCTCTTGATAGAGGTAAAACCCTACATCCTGCTTGATTGTTCTTGATGATATGAGTATTACAAGAGTAGATCTACCACGAGATCAGAGAGGCTAAACCCTAGAAGCTAGCCTATGGTATGATTGTATGTTGTCCTACGGACTAAAACCCTCCAGTTTATATGGACACCGGAGGGGGCTAGGTTTACACAAGGTTGGTTACAAAGGAGGAGATATCCATATCCATATTGCCTAGCTTGCCTTCCACGCCAAGTAGAGTCTCATCCAGACACGGGACAAAGTCTTCAATCTCGTATCTTCACAGTCCAACAGTTCGGCCAAAGGATATAGTCCGGCCGTCCGGAGACCCCCTAATCTAGGACTCCCTCAGTAGCCCCTGAACAAGGCTTCAATGACGACGAGTCCGGCACGCAGTGTTGTCTTCGGCATTGCAAGGCGGGTTCCTCCTCCGAATACACCATAGAAGAGTATGAATACAAGGATAGTGTCTGACCCTGCAAAATAAGTTTCACACACCACCGTAGGAAGAATAATATTTCCACAAATCTAATCCGCTGACACGTTTTGATAGCATGACATCACGCCACGGCCCAGTCATTATTTGAACCATTTTTCTTTAACTAGCCCCGCACATAATGCGAGGAAGTTTCTTGACACGTCTTGTCAAAGCAGAGATCGTGTTCCCCTTATCACGGGATTCTCATTAATACAAACATGGGTAACCCAAACGTGCCTGTTGGTATGACTCATAGATCTTAGGTAAGTCTCAAACGGCCACGAGGGGGACGCCTGATATTCACCCTCTTTATAAAGGGACATGGCTTTTTCTTTTCCCCTCTCGCGCTCAATTGAATCCTTCCCCCCGCCTCGAGTTCTAACACCCAAAGCTCAGGTCAGGCGCTTCGGACCTTCAATCATGTCCGGATCCAGCCTTCAAGGCCGGTGGATGCCTTCCTCCGTCACAGGGGAGGACATCAAGAAGTTGAGGGAGGCCAGATATCTGACCGCCGAAATTTCGCATAGGCTGCCTGCCCGAGGGCAGGTCGTCCCTACTCCCGAACCCAACAAAAGCGTCGTGTTCATCTCCCACTTCCTCTGAGGACTAGGCCTCGCTCTGGATCCCTTTGTCAGGGGTCTTATGTTCTATTACGGGCTAGATTTTCACGATCTGGCCCCGGATTCCCTTCTTCACATCTCGTCATTTATCGTTGTATGTGAGGCCTTCCTCCGCATTACCCCTCACTTCGGCCTGTGGCTCAAGACCTTCGATGTGAAGCCGAAGATGGTCAAGGGGCAATACGCAACGTGCGGAGGTGCTTTAATAAGCAAAATTGCTGATGCTCCATGGCCAAAGGGTTCCTTTCCAGAGGTGCCCAGATTGTAGCAGCGGGAGTGGTTTTACATCACAGCTCCCCGAAGTGCCAAATGGTAGCTGACCCCGCATTTCGCTCGGGCCCCCCACCACAACTGATGTCATGGATCAGCGGGGGGCTGAGCTGGGGTCCAGCCAAGGACGTGCCAATACTGCAGAGCCATATCCGAGATCTCTTCGAGGGAGATTTCAGTCTGGTTATGGTAATGCAAGTTATGCTGGTTCATCGAGTCCAGCCTTGCAAACGCCGAGCCCTCCGTATGTGGGAATTCAACCCGGAAGGACCGCGTGCAATTCAACATTTCCTCGGCATGACGCACGAGGAGATGTACAAATCATTCTTCGGACCCCAAATAGAGTGTCCGGACACCACCGAGGACGTGGGCCTAAGCTGCAACCGCCCCGCTGCCCAAGTAAGTAATCCCATGGCCGAACACACCGTCCTTTTATTTATCATGACATCATTCTGAAGAATCGCTCTTTGACCAGGACTGGATAACAAAGGCGAAGCTGATCCGGTGTTCGGCTCCCCTTCCTGAGGGGTTGGACAAACCGGTGCTAGAAAATATGTTCGAGCCATCACCTTGTCTAGTGCCCTCAAAGGAAGATGAAGGGGGAATAAAGAGGGCAGAAGCGGGCCTCCATCACTATCTATTCCAATCAAGGGAATGAGCGCCTCCGTGAGGGAGGATAACCAAGGGGAAGAATCTGACAATCTTTCTCCCTGGGGAAGGAAGAGGACCACCCCTGAAGATCCAGAAACTAAGGTTTCCAAACGGGAGAAGAAATCTCCGCCAGAGGGTCCTGCCTCGGAGGGTATTCTGGCCGCACAATGTTCGCGCGAGGATCAACCCTCTACCGAGCTGTACGTAATGAAAAAGTACTTAATAGTGAAGATATCCTATCTTACTTCCGAAGACAATAATCGATGCTTATAAATTGTAGTCCGGATCGCAACCCTTCTCGACAGAGTTCATCTTCGAGGGATCTTCTTCCGGAGATGATGGGTAGCGAAACGCCTCCTCTGGACTCCCCAACTCAAGAAGCATGCAACCTTGAAGTGTTGTCACGAAGGGTATCTCTGGATCCACTAGGGCCAGAGGATAACCCTTTGGCTGCCCGGCATTCCCAGAATCCGGCTCCTAAGGGGAGCGACAGCAAGGGTCCGCACAATGTGCGGTTGGACGCGCTGAAGGATCTTCTGGGGCAAGCTATCGTCTCAAAAGTGCATCTTACGCTAATGGGTACGATAATTGAAAGGATTTCATCCGCGGAAAGCGATTTGCATGAAGCTTTTATGAGTCTGTTGAAAGGCTTTGAGGTATGTGAAACAATATATGCCTTTAATAGTACCGCATATGTTAGGTATGCCCATGCAGATAGTAGCCCCTGAGACTCTGGTTGTCGTTGAGAACGGCGGCAAATAGAGGATCGTAGTCCCAGGTAATAACCAGACCGCCTTTATGTGCAGGTGGTTGAAACTCCGGTGGCTAGCCGGACTGATGGGTTTGCCGAACTAAAGCGGCAGCTGGATGCGGCAGATGCCGACATCGTGCTTGTCAACAAGCGGCTTGACGAGGCACAGGGTGAGTGATTTTTCTGGTGGCCGTCACATAGTAAGAGCAACATGATGCCAATATCTTTGATATGTTGTGACTGCAGATGGAGCTGCCATCGTGGAGACCCTTCGGGCGGAGCTTGCCCGAGCCAAGGAGCAAGCGAGGAGTAGCAATGCGGCCGCTTTAAAGGTGGTCGAAGAGTTAAGGGCCGAACAGGCCACGCATTGCAAGAGCAAGGAAAAGATAGCCAAGATGGATATAGAATTAAAAGGTGCTGCTGACCATTCTCGGCTTCTTGAAGAAGAAGACCGGGCGAAAGCGATGGACCTGGAGAAGGCCCGGGTGGCTGCCAAGGAAGCCCGCTCCAAAATTAGAGCGACGAAGGAGGAGCTGAATCAAGCTGCAGATATCATCTCTGGGAAGCCCTTCTTGTTGTGGACTAACTTCGGAGTTCCGAATATGCTCCTCTGGACTGGCTATGGAGTTCTGCGGATGAGTACGTAGATTTAGCTGCAAGTGCTGCTGATGCAGCCGAGTACTTCAAGGATCAGAAAGGTCCTGAAGTGGAGAAGCTGTTCTGGTCACAGTTTCACGCTCCAGTCTATCCGCTGCTGCTGAATGAGCGATTGACCGGTTGGGCCGAGCTCCATAGGTTGTCCGGACTTTCCATGAGGTCCGTTGTGGATCACCTGTGGCCGGGAGGGCCAAGGCCGAGTAGCTACTTTAGCTTAGTGCAACAATTCCTTGAAGCTGTGCCACGCATCGATGCTGTAAAGAGATCAGCGTGCATAGAAGGTGTGCGGATGGCCCTTGCCCGTGTCAAAACATACTGCGCGGAGATGGAGGCCACCACTGTTGCAGCACTGGGTTCGGCTATAGGCCAAGTTGCTGCCGAGCACTACTTTGAAGAAGTCCTTGAAGGTGCTCATTTGATAGGGGCTCAATGCTCGAAGAATATTACTTTCAAGTGACATGTAGTTCCATTGTACAAACAATGTTTTTCTGAATTAATCAAGGTTGTATTTACACTTTTTCCCGGAAGTACTATGATGCCTCCTATGCGGCCGTTTGTGTATATATGTATATAACCTGGAAGTTTGCAGTCGTTGGCTTCCGCCCCATGCATATAATGCGGGGGTGTTCGCAAAAGATGCATTTCCGCACTTGATCCAACGTCTTGGTCCGTTAAGGAGGTGATAGTGGAGCGAACGAGGCAATCAGACTATATTGCTTTAACACTTTCACTTAGCCATAGGAGTTTGACAGTGGGGCTACTATATAGCCCCTGGTACTTCTGCGCTCGTCTGAATACGGTGCGCGTACGTACATGACCGGAAAACGACCCTTCGTTAATGCGGAGGAATCCCGAAGATTCCGATTAGTCATCGAGTGGTTGACCAGGCTCTCGCTATATCATGACAGTCAGTTTTCAGCTTTCTCTACTGAGGTGCTCATCCGGACGAACCCGGGCACAATCACAGTAGTTCTCCCAGTGCTACCTTAGCCGATATAATGGAACGTAAGGTACCAAAACATGGGAGCCGAGCAAACCCAACATTTGACCAAAGACATGATTCGGAGCTGATGCATATAGGGCCAAACTCGCGACGCCGAACACTCCCTAAGGTGTTTGGTCTTTATAACATATACCAGGCTAAACAATGCCCTTTATAAGAAACCCCATGTGTCCAGGTACATGCAAAATCCTGGCGTGGCCACATGCCAATAACGCCGGCATCCTTCTCGGTTGTGTGGAGTATCCGGAGGATGTGGGCAACAAGAGACAGTAAAAAACATTTACGCAGGGCCTTAATCTAAAAAGAAACCTTTGGGCGGGTCCCTGCTGCACGTCTGCGCCTGTGTTTCCGTTGTGCCGTGTCCTGGACGGGTGTAGCACGAGTGTCATCTGCAAAAGGAAAGAACTTAGGTGAAAGTTGTCGTGCCGAAAAGAAGAATGAATTATCAAAATTCTAGAGAAGCTTAGTTGAGCCGGGTTGGCCCTGATTACACGCTGGAAGCCCCTGGTATCGTTTTATGAGGTTTTTAAAACCAATCTCATTTATGTATGAAGGAGCGCCGGACTCGTCTAACCGTGTCCGTGGTCTTGACGACCTGCCATTTTTGCTGGTTGGTGAGGCCGTCTAATGTGTGGTTGTTAGAGCCGCCGCGTCCTCCTCCGTTCATAAGGAACAGTTAGTATTTCTGCTAACTATGATGATGCCTCATGGACCGGGCATCTTAAGCTTGAGAAAAGCACAATGCGGTATTGCGTTAAAACGAGCGAAAGCCACCCTTCCGAGTAGTGCTTGAAAATCACTTTGGAATGGAGCGATGTGAAAAGTTAACGTTTCACTTCGGAAGTTATCGGGAGAGCCGAATACCACCTCTAGTAGTAGAGAGCCCGTGCAGTGGGCCTCTTAGCCTGGTATTACTCCCTTGAAGGTTGTATTACTGTGGCTTATTTGTGTCGGGTCTATCCCCATTTTGCGGACTGTGTCCTGATATATCAGATTTAGATCACTGCCGCCGTCCATGAGGACCCTTGTGAAATGGTACCCGTTTATTATTGGGTCTAACACCAAGGCTGTCAGTCCTTCGCGCCGAATATTTGTATTGTGATCCCTACGATCAAAAGTGATCGGGCAGGCCAACCAGGGATTGAGCCTAGGGGTGACGGGCTTTATGGCGCGTGTGCATCGGGGTGCGTGATTGCTTCTCGCCTTTGTCACCTGGATCACGTTTACTGTTTTGACCTCTGGTGGGAATTTTTCCTGTCCTCTGGTGCTTTGCTGGCGAGGTTCATCCTTGTCTTCACTTGGTGTCTCTTCTCCTTTGTGTTCGGCGTTTAGCTTACCGGCCTGCTTGAAGACCCAACATTCTCTATGGGTATGATTTGTAGGTTTGTCTGGGGTGCCGTAAATCTGACAGAGTTTGTCAAGAATTTTGTTTAGGCCAGATTGTCCTTCTCTGCTGCCTTTGAAAGGCTTTTTCGCTGACCTGGTCGAGAGCCCCTGAATCCGGCGTTCACCGCCGTGTTATCTGGGCTACCTTCTTTATTCCGACGCTTGTATTTGTTGCGTCGTGGTTTACCATTGCCATCCCTGACTTCGGATGTGCTTGGGTCACTGGTGCTGCTACGGGCCAACCAACTGTCCTCACCCGCAAAAAAGCGGGTCATGAGGCTTGTTAAGGCTGCCATTGTTCTCGGTTTTTCTTGACCGAGGTTTCTGGCGAGCCATTCGTCTCGGACGCTGTGTTTGAAAGCTGCTAAGGCTTCGGCGTTCGGGAAGTCGACAATTTGGTTCTTCTTAGTGAGGAACCTATTCCAAAGCTTTCGGGCGGACTCTCTGGAATGTTGGATTATATGACTTAAATCGTCTGCATCTGGAGGTCGGACATAAGTCCCTTGAAAATTGGCCCGGAAAGCGTCCTCGAGCTCCTCCCACCTTCTGATTGAGTTTTCGGGGAGGCTTTTCAGCCAGTGCCTAGCTGGACCTTTAAGCTTGAGGGGCAAGTATTTAATGGCATGGAGATCGTCTCCACAAGCCATATGGATGTGGAGGATGAAGTCCTCTATCCAGACTCCAGGGTCTGTGGTTCCGTCGTACGCCTCTATGTTCACCGGTTTGAATCCCTCTAGGAATTCATGATCCAGCACCTCTTCAGTGAAACATAAGGGGTGTGCGGCACCCTTGTATTGGGATGCGCCATGGTGTTCGGACGGTTGTATTATTCGGTGTTGGTTATGTACCGTAGCATGCTTCCTAGATCCGTAGAAAGATCTGGTCGCGCCAGATTTTTAACGCAAGTTTTCACGTAGATCATGTGTTGACTTATGCATGACATTGTTAGCCACTCTATCGCGTTCACGTGGTGGTGGATCCGGCCAGTTGGCCATATCACTTTTCGGATGTATGGGCTCAAAGGCCTCATCGTCGAATTCTGGTAATAGCTTGCACTTTGGATAGCTATTTGGGTGGTAGCTTCTACCATACTTTGTTACTTTTTTCCACTTGTTGTTGAGCGTATCTTGTGCGACCATGAGCCTTTGTTTCTGTTTCTTCAGGCTTCTCGCTGTGGCAGTAAGCCTTCTGCGGAGGTTCTCTTGCTCCAAGTGTGTTTCCGGGATGATGGGTGCATCATCGTCCGGACTGTTTTCTTCCCTAGACGGGGATTGATGATGCTTATCTTTGGCGTCATCGTGTTCGGACGTCGGGTCTGTACTATGTTTGCTGTTTGCATGTTGATCATTTTCTGCCACCGGGGTGGTGCAGTTGTCATGTTTTCAAGAGTCGTGTGGACTATTGTTATCGCTGTTTTGCTAAGCCGGGACTTAGGGAGGCACCGCTGACGTCGGCATTTGGGTTGCTTCTTGGAGGGGTCATCCTCCGCTTTTTCTTTGCCACTGGCTTCGTTGGGGGTGTACACCATGTACACGTCATGTGATGAAGTAGTGGTCCAGCGCCCTGTGGGCGGTGGTTCCGGTTCGTCTCCGGCTTTGTCGTCCATACCGTCGAAGTCCTCGGAGCCGAAGTCGAGCATGTCGGCTAAGTCGTCGACAGTGGATACTAATTGGGTGGTGGGTGGGCGGCGAATTTCTTCGTCGTCCGCATCCCATTCTAGCCGGACCTAGTTCGGCCAAGGTTCTCCTGACAGGGAGAGGGACCTTAATGAATTTAGCACATCTCCAAAAGGTGAGTGCTGAAAGATATCCGCGGAGGTGAACTCCATGATCGGCACCCAGTCGGCTCGGAGTCCGTGGCCGTGGATGAATCCAGTGGTTTGGCGACACGGCTCTCGTAAGGGGCGAAGTCAGTATCCGGCTCTATCGCCACTGAGAGTGCGGCCTCCATGGTGGGGACCATCCCTCCGCTCTCGGATGGCGCGACTTGCTCCGGATTGATGGACGGAGTAGCTGCGGATGCGATCTCCCAAATACTGTCCGATGGCAGAGTTACGTCATGCTCGTCAAGACTGTACGGCGCGTCCGACATGGGCTCGAATCCGTCGAAGATCAAGTCTCCGCAGATGTCGGCCGTGTAGTTCAAGTTTCCAAATCTAACCTGATGGCCAGGGGCGTAGCTCTCAATCTGCTCTAGATGGCCAAGCGAATTGGCCCGCAGTGCAAAGCCGCTGAATATGAAGATATGTCCGAGGAGGAAAGCCTCACCCTGGACCGCATCGCTAGCGATGATCGAATGAGCCATCAAGCCTTATGGTGGCGACACAGTGGAACTCTCAATGAAAGCACCAATGTCGGTGTCAAAACCGGCGGATCTCGGGTAGGGGGTCCCGAACTGTGCGTCTAAGGAGGATGGTAATAGGAGGTAGGGGACACGATGTTTTACCCAGGTTCGGGCCCTCTTGATAGAGGTAAAACCCTACGTCCTCCTTGATTGTTCTTGATGATATGAGTATTACAAGAGTAGATCTACCACGAGATCAGAGAGGCTAAACCCTAGATGCTAGCCTATGGTATGATTGTATGTTGTCCTACGGACTAAAACCCTCCGGTTTATATAGACACCAGAGGGGGCTAGGGTTACACAAGGTCAGTTACAAAGGAGGAGATATCCATATCCGTATTGCCTAGCTTGCCTTCCACACCAAGTAGAGTCCCTTCCGGACACGGGACGAAGTCTTCAATCTCGTATCTTCACAGTCCAACAGTCTGGCCAAAGGATATAGTCCGGCCGTCCGGAGACCCCCTAATCCAGGACTCCCTCAGTGTCCAAGGCTCCGATGTTGATCATTGATCGGAAGGGGTTCCAAGTCATGTGTATACTTCACCGAACCTATAGGGTCACATGCTTAAGGGTCATCTATCTGCTGAATACTAGACAAGGAGTCTGAGAGAAAGTCACCGGAAAAGTTTCGGAGACAACGGAAGAGTTTCGGAGAGAAAACACCGAAAGAGTTTCGGTAAGACCGAAAAGTTGTTTCGGAATATATTATTAGGTAAAAATGGTTTCGGCACTCGCCTGGAAATTCTTAGAGGGCCCAGAATTGGTCTGGGAACTTTTGGGAATTTTCGGAGAGAAAAACCAAAAATGTTCCGGAGCTGCCATAACCGCCGTTGTTGCTTTTCGCTGATAAAAATCACCACATCGGAAATGTTTCGGACCATGCCCAGAAGAATTTTAGAGGGTGCCGGAAATGTTCTGGGACCCTTCGGAATTTTTCAGAAAAAATGTTTTGCGGAAAACATCTTGTCTCAACATGAGGGGACAAGATCCCACGAATCGGGGGTTACATGTTTGGTAGCTTTTTGTCTAGGGAGCACCCATGTTTTTAGGAGACATGTTGGTGGCTTGTTGCCCCCCCATGGGAGGGGGCAAGGTTGTGGCTGGCCAAGGGGGTGCCTCCATGGTGTCCCCTTGGTGCCCCACTTGAGTTACCATTTCACCCTTCATGTGGGACATGTAGCATGGGTGTTTTGGTATTTCCTCCACCACCCCACCCCTTGCCTTGGCCTATAAAAGGAGGAGAAGGGGCTGCCATTCTCCTCATTCCTTCTCACATACAAGTGCCATGCAATGATCTGGCTTCTCTCTCCCTCCCTGCAAAATAGTTTCGTAGAGCCGAAAGGCTGTCTCGGTTCCGGCAGGAACTAGTTCTGGACGGCGAAGCCCTGCCGGATAGATGACACCATATATGTGGAACTCTGTAGAGAGATCGTAGTTTCGGTCTTAGTTCGTGAGTGCCTCCCGGCGGGCTGTCCGTGTGACCATCTGAGTTTTGAAGGTCCTCCCGAAGGGCTGTCCGAGTGACCGTTCGAGTTTCGAAGGTTCTCCCGAAGGGCTGTCCGCGACACCGTCCAGGGGGCTATTCGACCGCCTCCCGGAGGGCTTTCTGAGGAGCAGATGAGGGTATACATCCTCACGGTTGGGAGGTTGTAAATCCTAGCTGCGGGGATCTGCACCGCCGATCGTCATCGACTCTACTTCCTGCTGCGCTACGAGTCGGTAACGAAAAAGATCAAACCATGTATGCAGTCTCCATAGTGGTCCTGGGCTAGTGCGTAGGTCGGAAATTTTTTGTTTTCTGCGGCGTTACCCTACATCCCGCGCTCGACATGGGTGAATTGTAAAATCCACGCCTCTTCCCTCACCTGTTTCCCGCAACCAGCTAACGTCTTTCTGCATATAACCCAGGAGGCAATGCACCGCCGTGACACTCTGCGCAGATCTAGTCCTCACCCATCTACCATTAGTTATTCCAAGCATGCCAGGCAATGACCAAAGCTTCATCGTCGACGCCTACCTGCGTTACATCTTCGTGAAGGAAATATGCCCTAGAGGCAATAATGAAGTTGTTATTTATATTTTCTTATATCATGAGTAAATGTTTATTATTCATGCTAGAATTGTATTAACTGGAAACTTAGTACATGTGTGAATACATAGACAAAAAGAGTGTCACTAGTATGCCTCTACCTGACTAGCTCGTTGATCAAAGATGGTTAAGTTTCCTAGCCATGGACAAAGAGTTGTCATTTGATAAACGGTATCATATCATTAGAGAATTATGTGATTGACTTGACCCATCCATTATCTTAGCACGATGACCGTTTAGTTTACTACTATTGCTTTCTCCATAACTTATACATGTTTCTATGACTATGAGATTATGCAACTCCCGAATACCAGAGGAACACTTAGTGTGCTATCAAACGTCACAAGTAACTGGGTGACTATAAAGATGCTCTAGAGGTGTCTTCGATGGTGTTTGTTGAGTTGGCATAGATTGAGATTAGGATTTGTCATTCCGCGTATCGAAGAGGTATCTCTGGGCCCTCTTAGTACTGCACATCACTATAAGCCTTGCAAGCAATGTGACTAATGAGTTAGTTATCGGAAGTTGCATTACGGAACGAGTAGAGAGACTTGACGGTAACGAGTTTGAACTAGGTATTGAGATATCGACGATCGAATCTTGGGCAAGTAACATACCGATGACAAAGGGAACAACGTATGTTGTTATGCGGTTTGACCGATAAAGATCTTCGTAGAATATGTAGGAACCAATATGAGCATCCAGGTTCCGCTATTGGTATTGACTGAAGATAAGTCTCGGTCATGTCTACATAGTTCTCGAACCCGTAGGGTCCGCACGCTTAACATTCGGTGACGATCGGTATTATAAGTTTATGCGTTTTGATGTACCGAATGTAGTTTGGAGTCCTAGATATGATCACGAACATGACGAGGAGTCTCGGAATGGTCGAGACATAAAGATTGATATATTGGAAGCCTATGTTTGGACATCGGGATGGTTCCGGGTGAGTTCAG
>NC_041384.1:695274570-695315825 GCF_002162155.2 Triticum dicoccoides
CCCCGGGGAGTATGTGTGCCTTATTGGGCCTTAGTGGAATAGAGGAGAGGAAGGCCAAGGAGGAGGGCGTGCCCCTAGCCCAATCCGAATTGGGTGGGGGGCCGCCCCCCTTCCTTCCTTCACTCTCCCCCTTCATTCTCTCCTACTCCTACTAGGGAAAGGGGGGGAATCCTACTCCTGGTGGGAGTAAGACTCCCCCCTAGGGCGCGCCATAGAGAGGGCCAGCCCTCCCCTCCTCCACTCCTTTATATACGGGGGAGGGGGGCACCCCATAGACACACAAGTTGATCTCTTAGCCGTGTGTGGTGCTCCCCTGCACAGATTTCCACCTCGGTCATATCGTTGTAGTGCGTAGGAGAAGCCCTGCGTCGGAAAGTTCATCATCACCATCATCACGCCGTCGTGCTGACGAAGCTTTCCCCTGACACTCAGCTGGGTCTAGAGTTCTTGGGACGTCACCGAGCTGAACGTGTGCAGATCGCGGAGGTGTCGTACCTTCAGTGCTAGGATCGGTCAGATCGTGAAGACGTACGACTACATCAACCGCGTTGTCATAATGCTTCCGCTTATGGTCTATGAGGGTACATGGACAACACTCTCCCTTCTCATTGCTATGCATCACCTAGATGGATCTTGCGTGTGCGTAGGAAAATTTTGAAAGTAGTGCGTTCCCCAACAGTGGCATCCGAGCTAGGTCTATGCGTAGATGTTATATGCACGAGTAGAACACAAAGGAGTTGTGGGCGTGGGTATATACATATTGCTTGCCGTCACTGTGGAAGTCCTGGACTAAGGGATCCTCGGACGTCCGACCTGTTATCTATGGGCCAGACTGATGGGCCGTGAAGACATGAAGACCGAAGACTGCACCGTGTCCGGATTGGACTCTACTTGGCGTGGAAGGCAAGCTTGGCGACCGAAGATTCCTTTTTATGTAACCGACTCCATGCAAACCCTAGATCTCCTCGGTGTCTATATAAACCGAAGGGGATAGTCCGGAAAGGACAACACACATACTCATTACCATATTCATAGGCTAGACTTCTAGGGTTTAGCCATTACGATCTCGTGGTAGATCAACTCTTGTAATACTCATATTCATCAAGATCAATCAAGCAGGAAGTAGGGTATTACCTCCATAGAGAGGGCCCGAACCTGGGAAACATCGTGTTCCCTGTCTCATGTTACCATCGATCCTAGACGGACAGATTGGGACCCCCTACCCAAGATCCGCCGGTTTTGACGCCGACATTGGTGCTTTCATTGAGAGTTCCACTGTGTCATTGACAAGAGGCTGGATGGCCCCTTCAATCGTCAATAATGACGCTGTCCAAAGAGGAACCTTCCTCCCCGAACAGATCTTCGTATTCGGCGGCTTCGTACTGCGGGTCAACTCGCTTGGCCATCTGGAGCGGATCGACAGCTATGCCCCCGGCCATCAGGTCGGATTCGGAAGCTTGAACTATGTCGCGGATATCCGTGGAGACTTGATCTTCAAGGGATTTGAGCCTGCGGCGACCGCTCCCCCTCATCCCGATGAACGTGACTTAAATCTGTCATGGGATCACACCCAGGAGAAGGTTCCTATGACTGCAACGACCTTAGAGCCAAAGCAGATCGAGCCATCCGAGGCCTCAGAGTCCGCGGAGTTGGAGCCGCACATTGAATCGACGCCCTACAACATCCGCTTTAACGGAACTTCGGACTCGTCTCCGGCTGTAAGTTCCGGACTGTGTACGCCCGCCGACACCGAGCTAGATCGGTTATTGATCTTTGAGTTTAGCACCGCTGACGTCTTCCAGCACTCGCCTTTGGGGGACATGCTAAAATCTTTTAAGAATTTGTCCTTGGATAAGGACTCACAGCCGAACTATGTCTGGTTCGAGCTAGAAACGGATGTTGAGGAATTTTGCTTCCCACCCGCCACCCACCTCATAGCCACCGCGATGATTTAAAAGACATGCTTGACTATGGCTCCGAAGACATCAACGGTATGGATGACGATGCTAACAAGGAGCAGGGCCAAGACCCGCCATTCACTAGACGTTGGACGGCTACCTCTTCATACGACGTGTACATGGTTGATACACCTAAAGGATTTGGCGACAACAAAGAAGAGCCAGATGTTAATAAAGCCTCCGAGACACAGTCCAAGCGCCGGCGGCCCAAACGCCGCGCAAAGCGCCGCCGCTCGAAGGACGGCAACACTGGCACCATAGAAAATAGTACCCCAGGCGACACCGAAACCAACGAAGACCCTGTCGGGTCTACATCCAAACAGGAACACGACAGCAGGCAAGACAACCCTGACGAACAGGCCATAGAAGATGACTCGGAGGATGATAGTTACCGTCCACCCTCCGAGGAGGAGACAAGCCTTGGCAATGAAGACTTCATCGTGCCTGAGGATCCTCTCGAGCAGGAGCGCTTTAAGCTTCACCTCATAGCCACGGCAAGGAGCCTAAAAAAGAAACAACAACAGCGTCAAGCCAAACAGGACCTGCTCATCGACAAATGGACTGATGTCCTGATAGCCGAGGAATACGGCCTCGACCGCCCAGCCAAGAGCTACCCAATACGCAGATTGCTACCTCAATTCGATGAGGAGGTGCCGGAGCACATATCTCCCTCGCGTAATGCGGACCGATCACCACGTGGTCGGGACAGGGCGGCTAAACGGCCACCCCGCGGTCAGGATAAAGCGGCAACTCAGGCCGAATAGCAGACCGCCCCACCACCCCGCCATAATAAAGACGAAAAAGTCTGGAGTCACATGTATGACCTCCTACAAACACTGGACAGTAGAGCAGGACACACAAGATCGATCTATGGATCACGAGGACGTGCTTTGAGGCATGACGAAGGCACCTATTCAGACGTGACAAACCTACCCATGCTTTGGCCAAATACCGCAAACGGACTCCCTCGGAGGTCCGCCGTGATGCGACCCGATACATAGGCGCCACACACCCTCTCTACTTCACAGATGAAGTATTGGATCATGAATTCCCCAAGGGGTTCAAGCCCGTCAATATTGAATCATACGATGGCACAATCGATCATGCAGTATGGATTGAGGATTTCATCCTCCACATCCACATGGCCAGAGGAAACGACCTCCACGCCATAAAATACGTCCCATTAAAGCTCAAAGGACCAGCTCGGCACTGGTTAAATAGCCTGCGTGAGAACTCCATCGGCAGCTGGGAAGACTTGGAAGAGGCTTTCCTCGAAAACTTCCAAGGAACTTATGTCCAGCCACCAGACGCCGATGACCTAAGCCACATAGTCCTACAACCTGGAGAATCAGCCAGAAAATTCTGAACTAGGTTCCTAACTAAGAAGAACCAGATTGTTGATTGTCCGGATGCCCAGGCCCTAGCAGCCTTCAAGCACAGCATCCGTGACGAATGGCTAGCACGCCATCTCGGACAAGAAAAACCGAAGTCAATTGCAGCCCTTACGACACTCATGACCCGCTTTTGCGCAAGCGAGGACAGCTGGCTGGCTCGTAGCAAAAACACAACCAGCGAGGCAGGCCTCACCAAGGCCAAGAACATCACCGGCAAGCTCTGGCACAATAGACACAGACACCGAAGCAATGGCGACAACACCGAGGACACCACAGTCAACGCCGGATTCAGTGGCTCCTAGTCCAGCCAACGGAAGAAGCCCTACAAAAGAAACAACGAAGGACCTTCCATCCTGGACCGCATACACGACCGTCCGTGCCAAATTCACGGCACCCCGGATAAGCAAGCCAATCATACCAATAGGATTGTTGGGTCTTCAAGCAGGCTGGCAAGTTAAATGCCAAAAACAAAGAAATGGGATCACAAAGTGAGGACGATGATGAAGAGCCCCGGCAGCCGAACACCGAGGGACAGAAGAACCCCCCCCCCCCAAGTCAAAACGGTGAATATGATATACACCACGCACATCCCCAGAAAGGAGCGCAAACGAGCAATAAGGGACGTCTACGCGGTAGAGCCAGTCGCCCCCAAGTTCAATCCATGGTCGTCATTTCCGATCACCTTCGATTGACAAGATCATTTGACTAGTATCCGCCATGGTGGTTCGGCCGCACTGGTCCGTGACCCAATCATCGACAGATTCCACCTCACATGAGTCCTGATGGATGGTGGAAGCAGCCTTAATCCGCTGCACCACGATACAGTACGGAAGGTGGGCATTAATCCCTCACGAATCAAACCAACAAAGATTACCTTTAAAGGAGTCATACCAGGTGTAGAGGCCCGCTGTATGGGATGAATCATGCTGGAGGTGGTCTTCGGTTCTCCGGACAACTTCCGAAGCAAAGAGTTAATCTTCGATATTGTCCCCTTCTGCAGCGGGTACCACGCACTGCTCGGACGAACCGCGTTTGCTAGATTTAATGCAGTGCCACACTATGCTTATCTCAAGCTCAAGATGCCCGGTCCATGCAGCGTCATAATAGTTAATGGCAATACGAAATGCTCCCTCCAAACAGAGGAGCAAACCGCCGCCCTAGCAGCAGAAGTACAGAGCGGCCTCCTGAAGCAGCATTGTAATCCAGCTGCTATGCCCCTGGACACCATCAAGAGGGTCCGGACTACACTACAACAGGACAGCATGGCTCGTCAAGAGCTCGACTAGCAACTCGGCCTCCGTCCCAACCCCAATGAGGTAGTGGCATTCGTACCACGCATACACAACTACGCACTCAAAATTCCATGGACATAGACGGAGGCACGAGATAACCCTGGCGCTACAATTCGGCAAAACCAATCCCGGACACACATACTTTTACTTATTTTTCTCATTACAGGCACCTTTTTTCGCAGGCCTGATGTCAAGTCCTCTAGAAGGACTGGAACGCAACGGAGGCAAGCAACACATGTGTGTAGGGTAACCTTTATACGTTTTTCCTGACGGTATTCACACTTCTTTCTCAGGACCCGCACGCTGCACCATACTGATTTCGACACGTTAAATGGCCGGATACTTCTAGCACCATGTGTACAAGATACGCCTTGACGTATCCATCTAGTTATAACAAAAATGGTTCGTGGCCCAGTCTCTATGTTTTTCGCCTCTTACTTTGTTTTATTTCGATCTGCCTATCTTCTACATCGACACTCTTTTACGTTTCATATTCGCCAGGGGCTACCTATCGCCCCACAATATGGTAGCATAGTCCGAACACTTCCTATACATAAGTTCGGCACCCTGAATTTAGCATTATATGCATTGGCTCCGAATCATGTCTTTGGTCAATAGTTGGATTGCCCGGCTCCTGTGCTTGCTACCCTATGTTCCGCTCCATCGGCTAGGGTAGTAAAGGGAGAACTACTGCGATTGTGCCCTGGCTTGGACCAGATGAGCACCTCAGTAGAGAAAGCCAAAAACTGAGTGTCATGATACGGCGAGAGCCGGTCAGCTACTCGAGGGTTACAAATCGTTGGAGATTTTATCCGCATTATGCGAAAGATTGGCACTTCCCGATCAGATGATGACAACACCCTGGCTCGAACCAGGGGCTGTACCCATGCTTTATTATAAAACTCCTATGGCTAAGTGAGGGCGTTTAAGCCGTATAGTCCGATTGCCTTGTTCGTTGCGCTAAACAACTCCTTCAAGGACCATGTAATTGGATCAAGATTGTTTAGATTCCATCCCGAACACCTCCGTACTATCTACGTGAGGGCAGAAGCCGATGACTGGCCATCCCTCAGCTTACATATAACACGGCCACATAGGAGGAAACAATCAAAGCATAATAAAATTGCATTAACAAAACAGGCTTTGTTTCTCATAATACAAGGCAAAGGTAACATGAATACATTCATTCAAACACAATGTCCTATGAACATTGTGCTGTCGCAAGGCGAGACCCCTCCAGGACATCCGCAAAATACCGTTCCGGTGTATGGTGCTCCTTGCCCTCTGGTGGGCCCCTGGTCACCTCGACGACGTCTATCTTCTCCCACCACATCTTTCAACACGTAAAGGCCATGTGCGTACCTTTAATACAGGCCGAGCGCTTCACGACGTCCAGCCGAGGACAGGCGTTCACCACCCGCCTCATGAGTCTGAAGTAGCTGCTTGGCATAGCTTCGGCTGGCCATAGCCGAATTATCAAATCCATAATGGCTAGTTCGGCCACCCTATGCAGCTCCATCAGCTATTTCAGCTGATCAGTGAAGGACACAGGATGCTTCGGCGCCGCATATTGCGACCAGAATAGCCTCTCCGTGGAACCCCCTCCTTCGGCTCAATAGAACTCCGCGGTATCGGATACACTGCGTGGCAAATCCGCAAAAGCCCCTGGGGAACTCTGAACTCGAGTTAGTAAAAGGTACTGCTTCTCCGCATACTTGCTCTACATCTTAAATGCCTTACCCACCGTGATCTTCTTGGCCTCCTGGATCTCCTGGAGGGCGGCCTGGGCCTCATTCCGGGCAGTCTTTGTGCTTTGACGAGCCTTGGCGAGTTTAGTCCCTTGAACCAACGCAGCATGCTCCAAGGCCTCGCATTTTTTCACCGCATCCTGGATCTCCTGCTGGACTTCTTTGACCCAGGCCTTGAGCTTCTTACGGGCGGCTTGCTGCTGGACAGCCTTCTCCTCGGCCTCGCCTAGGGCCTTTTTTCAGGGCCTCGACCTCGGTCGCGGCTTCTGCACATATAACGATACCGCTATCACTACACGACGCTTATCCATTCCTGAAAATATAGCAAGTCATTCCTCACCTTTCTTCTCTTGGAGCCGAACCTTAATCTCGCCGAGCTCGTTCTCGGTCCACTCCAACTTCCGCTTCACCTCGGAGACCTTGGCAGTATGCGAGGTCGCGGCCAAAAACGACGCCTGCTTATTCACACATATTCTATTAGTCTCCTACAATAAGAGGTTGATCCTTTGTCCGGTTCTTCTTGCCGAACTCCGGACAGTGTCTCAGGGGCTACTGAATACATGGGGTTTTCCTCTTTCTATGTCACTTACCTCGAAACCCGTCAACAGATTGCTGCAGGCTTCATCTAGTCCACTCTTGGCATTCTGAACCTTCTTGATCAACGCACCCATAAGGACGCGGTGCTCGTCCACAATGGAGGCGCCTCGTAGCGCCTCCATCAGGTCATCCAGCGCCCCTTGGTGGACAGGGGCCACCGGTGGAATTGGCACACCCCGCTCCTTAGAAGGAGGGTGCTCGCCTGATTCCGGAGCCATATGGACCTCCGGAATCGTATCCGGCTGAGGGACGAAGTGAATACGGCCCTCTTTGTCGGTCTCCTTGGGGATCTGCTCCCCCATCTGTCCGGCAGCGGAGGTCCCGCCTTGTGGCACCCCCAGACAATGTCCTGAGCTCCTCCCTTTGGAGCGGCCCTCCGGGATAACACTTCGGTGTCGTCCCTGGCCCCAGGGGAGCAAGAAGGCGGTGGCGACATGCTCGCCATCTTCGACGGAGCCAGCGAATCCCCAGATGAGGACCAATGGATAAGGTCACGGGCCGCACTACAAAAGTGTCGATTAATGATGTCAGTATAATAAAAAGAAAGGGCTGGATATGCACGCAAATGAGCCATGTTGCTGATACGTCCATTTTGCATCATGCTTTTATATCGATATTTATCGCATTATGGGTTGTTATTACACATTATGTCACAATACTTATGCCTATTCTCTCTTATTTTACAAGCTTTACATAAGGAGGGAGAATGCTGGCAGCTGGAATTCTGGGCTGGAAAAGGATCAAATATTAGAGACCTATTCTGCACAACTCCAAAAGTCCTGAAACTCCATGAAAGTTATTTTTGGAAATAATAAAAAATACTGAGCGGAAGAAATACGTCAGGGGTGCCACCACCTGTCCCCAAGGGTGGGGGGCACGCACTACCCCCTGGGCACGCCCCTGCCTCATGGCCCCCCTGTTGGTCCTCCGGTGGCCATCTTCTGCTATATGAAGTCTTTCGTTCGAAGAAAAATCATAAGCAAGCTTTCGGGACGAGACTGCGCCGCCACGAGGTGGAACCTTGGCGGAACCAATCTAGGGCTCTGGCAGAGCTGTTCTGTTGGGGACACTTCCCTCTAGGAGGGGGAAATCATCGCCATCGTCATCACCAATGCTCCTCTCATCCGGAGAGGGCAATCTCCATCAACATCTTCACCAGCACCATGTCCTCTCAAACCCTAGTTCATCTCTTGTATCCAATTCTTGTCTCATAGTCTGGGATTGGTACCTGTAGGTTGCTAGAAGTGTTGATTACTCCTTGTAGTTGATGCTAGTTATTTTATTTGGTGGAAGATCATATGTTTAGATCATATATGCATATTAATACCCCTCTGATTATGAACATGAATATGCTTTGTGAGTAGTTACGTTTGTTCCTGAGGACATGGGAGAAGTCTTGCTATTAGTAGTCATGTGAATTTGGTATTCGTTCGATATTTTGATGAGATGTATGTTGTCTATTCTCTAGTGGTGTTATGTGAACGTCGACTACATGACACTTCACCATTATTTGGGCCTAGAGGAAGGCATTGGGAAGTAATAAGTAGATGATGGGTTGCTAGAGTGACAGAAGCTTAGACCCTAGTTTATGCGTTGCTTCGTAATGGGTTGATTTGGATCCATATGTTTCATGCTATGGTTAGGTTTACCTTAATACTTTTGTTGTAGTTGCGGATGCTTGCAATAGAGGTTAATCATAAGTGGGATGGTTGTCCAAGTAAGGACAGCACCCAAGCACCGGTCCACCCACATATCAAATTATCAAAGTACCGAACGTGAATCATATGAACGTGATGAAAACTAGCTTGACGATAATTCCCATGTGTCCTCGGGAGTGCTTTTCTCTATATAAGAGTTTGTCCAGGCTTGTCCTTTGCTACAAAAAGGATTGGGCCACCTTGCTGCACTTTATTTACTTTTGTTACTTGTTGCTCGTTACAAATTATCCTATCACAAAACTATATGTTACCTATAATTTCAGTGCTTGTAGAGAATACCTTGCTGAAAACCGCTTATCATTTCCTTCTGCTCCTTGTTGGGTTCGACACTCTTACTTATCGATAGGACTACGATAGATCCCCTATACTTGTGGGTCATTAGTCACTTACGATGCGGCCTGAGGCCTAGTGCGGGGCATCGTTCCAGACTACTCTCAATGTCCCACGCGGTGTTGACCACTGGGGCGCCCTTCCCCTTTTTGGGCGCTTTCGCCTCGGGATGTGATGGGGCCACCCTCTTCTTCTTCTTCTTCTCCTTGGGAGGAGGGTTGTTTTCCGCCCCCTCCTCCTCTTCCTCGTCATTGTCTTCGGGGACAGAGGAATGGGCCTCGTCATCTTTGGACGTCGCGTCCAAAGCGCCCTTGCGACGGGGGCCACTCTTGGCCCCCTTGGCCTTCTTCTTGGCCTTCTTCTTCGGCGCCATATATGGCGCTGGCACCAGCATCCTCGCCAGGCCTGGGACGATCGGTTCCTCGGGCAGCAGCGCCGGACACTGGATCCGCTGCGCCTTCTCCACCCAGTCCTGGAGGAGCAATACCAAATCTCAGATATCATCCTCGAAACATTCAAGTTGGGAATACGTCAAAAGAAACATACCTCGTTGGTGGGGCATTTACAATTGTGACCACGGTCCGAGTCCGTGGCCGGTGGCTTCTCGTTGCCTTTAAAGAGCAACTTCCAGGCCCCTTCATGAGAGGTGTCGAAGAGCCTTCTTAGGGTCTGGTGCTTCTTCAAATTGAACTCCCATAAAGGGCGACTTCGGCGCTGGCACAGAAGAATCCGGCGGACCAGCATCACATGGATAATGTCGACAAGCTTGATGTCCTTAGTCACCATGCTTTGAACACGCGTCTGTAGCGCTATCAGCTCATCAGAAGAACACCAGTCCGGACTCTTCTCGACCCAGGAGGTGATTCGCGTGGGAGCACTAGAGCGGAATTCGGGAGCTGCGGCCCAGGTGGTGCCGCGAGTTTCTGTGATTTAGAACCACTGCTTTTGCCATTCCTTTACTGTCTCTATAAAGGTGCCTTTGGGCCAGGAGACATTGGATAACTTTCTCACCATGGCCCCTCCGCACTCCGTGTGCTGACCATCCACCACCTTCGGCTTCACGTTGAAGACTTTGAGCCACAACCCGAAGTGGGGATGGATGCGGAGGAAGGCCTCGCACACGACGGTAAACGCCGAAATGTTGAGGAAGGAATTCAGGGACATATCATGGAAATCTATTCCGTGATAGTACATCAGCCCGCAGACGAAAGGGTGGAGTGGAAACCCTAGCCCATGGAGGAAATGGGGGATGAAGACTACTCTCTCTGTGGGCTCCGGCGTGGGGATGACTTGTCCCTCGGCTGGCAGACGATGGGTGATCTCCTTTGCCAAATATCCGGTCAGCCGGAGCTCAGTAATGTCCTCCTCCTTGACAGAGGAGACCATCCACTTGCCCTGACCACCAGATCCGGACATGGTTGGTTGAGTGGAAAGGAGATGGGAACTTTTTTTTGACTGAACACTGTGAGGCAACAGCCCCACAGCCTTTTATTAAAACTTGGCCCAACAAAACAAGTACAAGGAGTTCAAAAAGGAGATGGGAACTTGGGCACTAGAGCTTATGATCGGAAGGGCGAAGATAGAGAGAAGGCATGAGGAGAGGAAGGGGGAATCCTTATCCCCTTATAAAGGCATCAGATATTAAACGCCTCCTCACTCGCCTTAGGATTCGCCTGTTCCCTAGGGCTGTATGAACGGCACAGTTGAGTTACCCATGCCCTCATTGATGAGAATCCCACGATAAGGGGACACGATCTCTATTTCGACAAGACGTGCCAATAGCAACCGCGTCTCGAAACGTGGGATGGCAAAATAAAAACGGTTAGAAATTATAAACAGACAGACACGATGCCGTGTTGGAGAGAAGCTGTCAACAGATTGGATTCGGGAAAATTTTATATTCTCTCTGTGGTTGTGTATGGTGTGCGTAACAGGTCCGGATGCACTTATTTCGTTCGAAGACTATTCTGGAGTTCGGAAGGAGGGAACCCGCCTTGCAATGCCGAAGACAAATCTGCGCGCCGGACTCCTCGTCATTGAAGCCAGGTTCAAGGGCTATTGAGGGAGTCCTGGACTAAGGGGTCCTCGCACGTCCGGCGTGTTATCTATGGGCTGGACTGATGGGCTGTGAAGACATGAAGGCCGAACACTGCACCGTGTCCGGATTGGACTCTACTTAGCGTGGAAGGCAAGTGTTGGTGTCAAAAATGGCGGATCTCGGGTAGGGGGTCCCGAACTGTGCGTCTAGGCCGGATGGTAACAGGAGGCAGGGAACACGATGTTTTACCCAGGTTCGGGCCCTCTTGATGGAGGTAAAACCCTACGTCCTGCTTGATTAATATTGATCATATGGGTAGTACAAGAGTAGATCTACCACGAGATCAAGGAGGCTAAACCCTAGAAGCTAGCCTATGGTATGATTGTTGTCTATGGAGTTGATGTCCTACGAACTACAACCCTCCGGTTTATATAGACACCGGATAGGGTTAGGGTTACATAGAGTCGGTTACAATGGTAGGAGATCTTGAATATCCGCACCGCCAAGCTTGCCTTCCACGCCAAGGAAAGTCCCCTCCGGACACGGGACGAAGTCTTCAATCTTGTATCTTCATAGTCCAGGAGTCCGGCTGAAGGTATAGTCCGGCTACCCGAACACCCCCTAATCCAGGACTCCCTCAGTAGCCCCTGAAGCAGGCTTCAATGACGATGAGTCCGGCGCGCAAATTGTCTTCGGCATTGCAAGGCGGGTTCCTCCTGCAAGTCCTTCATAGAAGATTGTAAACACCAAGAGTATTGTCCGGCTATGCAAAATAAGCTTCCACACATTGCCATAGAGATAATAATATTAACACAAATCAAATCTGCTGACATATTCCGCAGTGCGTCATCACACTATGGCGAAATCCTTTACTTGAATCGTTTTTACTTTTCCACCTTAGCACATTTTGCGAGGCGGTTTCCTTGGCACGTCTTGTCAAAGCAGAGATCGTGTACCCCCCTTTTGCGGGATTCTCATCAATACGGACGTGGGTAACCCAACCGCGCCACTTATCATGGCGCTTGGGAGGCAAGCGGGTTTTACTAGGCAGGCGGGGACGCACAACCGCATCCGCCCATATAAGGGGATAAGGATCCACCTTTTTACCTACGCCTTCTTCCTCCTTTGCCTATCCATCTCCTGCGCACTCGAGCTCCAGCGCCCAAGCCCGCACTTCCCACCTCATCCTTCTCCAGCAATGTCCGGAGCAGGAGGCAAGTGGATGGTCTCCTCCGCCACGGAGGGCCAAGTCAAGAAGCTAAGGAAGGTCGGATACCTGTCCAAGGACATCGCGCACCGGCTTCCCGAAAAGGGGCAGCTTCTCCCCACCCCAAGGCCCCATGAGAGGGTACTATTTCTTCCCCACTTCCTCCGCGGACTGGGTTTTCCACTCCACCCATTTGTCCGGGGGCTCATGTTCTACTATGGCTTGGATTTCCACGATCTGGCCCCGAACTTCATCCTCAACATCTCAGCGTTTATCGTCGTGTGCGAGGCTTTTCTCCGCGTCCGCCCTCATTTCGGCCTCTGGCTCAAGACCTTCAACGTCAAGCCCAAGGTGGTGCGCGGCAGCCAGGCGGAGTGCGGAGGCGCCATGGCGGGCAAGATGGCCAACGTGCTATGGTTTGAGGGCTCTTTTGTGGAGACCCTAAAGGGATGGCAATCCGGGTGGTTTTACATTACCATGCCACGCGATCTGAAATGGACCGCAGCCCCCGAGTTCTGATCCGGACCCCCCACGCGGCTTATGTCCTGGAAAGAGACGGGCCTGTCGTGGGGTGACGAAAAAGAGGTGACCGGATTGCAAACATGCATCCAGTCCCTGGTGAACAAGCCAGTCCGGCTTGTTAATGTAATCCAGGTTATGCTTGTCCGTCGGATCCTCCCATGCCAACAACGGGATTTCAATCTGTGGGAGTTCGACCCGGTGCAGCATCAAACCCTCAGCAGGGTCTTCGACACGACGTACGAAGACGCCTGGAAGATGCTATTCAAGGGCGCCGAGGCTCCCGCATCCGCATCCGAGGACCGCGGATACAGCTTGCAGTTTCATGCTAGCGAGGTAGGCCATCTACACCTTTTACAGGATGTTAAGCTTTTTTCATAGTTTGACTCTATGCGGGATCTAAACTCCCTTACCTTTGACAGGCTTGGCGGGCGATATCCGGACCGATTAACTGTCCGGCTCCGCTGCCTGAATACCCAACCCCAGCTCTACTAGTGAAGCTACTAGCTCCGGCGCCTTATGTGGTGCCGGAGAAGAAGGCCAAGACGAAGAAGACCACGGGGACTCGAAAGAGTGCCCGCAACATGGTGGTGTCGGACTCATCATCTGACGAGTCTGAGAAACCCTCCTCCCGTGAAAACGAGGAGGAGGAAGAAGAAAACTCTCACCCCCAGCGGAGGGAGGAGAGAAGAGGAAGGCCGCCCCAACGGGGGAGGCCGAGGGGCCTAGGAAAAGGAAGACCCCTCCGCCGGACTACGCCCCCGATGCCGAAGAGGGCAAAGAGGAGTGGCCAAACAGGGCCAAGCGTCCGGAGAAATCATAAGTTCGGATATCAGAGTAACTCATGATGTTCCTTTGTTGCACAGCTTTCCCTAATGTCGAATGTAATTATGCAGTCCGCCCCGGGCTGAATTCGACGAATCGTCGGGCGGCTCCCTGGACTCATCGGACGTGAACTCAGTTCCGCCCGCTATCTCCCCCGCACTGCGGACGACGCCGAAGTGGCGTCGCAACAAGCCCCGGGGCAGGAGGAGGTGGTCCCGGAGGAGCCGCAAGGCAACCTCCCGGACTCCAGGAGTGAAGGGGATAAGGCTCCCCAGGGCTCCAACTCCGGCTTTGTGCTGGACACCGCGTCGGAATCTTCCACAGTTCCGGACCGCGGTAGGCGAATTCCTTCCAAGAGGAGCAAGCCTTCTGAGCTCGCGGCCTCCGTCCAACCGGAGGTGCCGGACAATCTGCTGGAGGTGCTTGACGACGCCTTCATCGACGAGGGGCACCGTACTATTATGAGTACGGTGATCCAGAAGGTTCAGTCCGCCAAGAGCGGACTGACTGAAGCTTGCGCTAGCCTTCTAACAGGCTTCGAGGTAAGTAAAAATATGTAAAAATATTACCGCATAGACAGTAGCCCCTGATGCTCTGTTTGGCGTTCAGAAAGAAAAGCCGAATAGAGGATCTATGAAATTTCACAGGAGTCTAAAAAAAAGAGTCAATATGCGTATGCAGGCTTCGCTGCTATCCACCGCCTCACTGACTGCGGAGGTGGGTGTCCTGAAGCAGGACCTCGAGCGGACCGAGCAAGAGCTCGGCCTTGCCAAGCGGCGGCTCGAGGAGAAAGAAGGTAAGAAATACCTTACAGAAAAAGTGCCTATGAAAAGGCTTGATTGCACTGCTTATTATAGGGGCCACGACTGAGGTGGCGACCCTTACGCTGGCACTGTCTGAGGCCGAAAAGAAAACGGCCGCGGAGCACACCGAGCGAGACAGACTTGGGGCTCAGGTCGGCGAGGTGCAGCAAGAGCTTCAGGCTCTCATGAAAAAACATGAGAGTTTGGAGCTTGAGTCAAAGGCGCAAGCATCCGAGCTCACGACGGCCCTAGAAGCTGCCAAGTCTGCCAAGGCCGAAGCCCAAAAGGCCCTCCAAGAGTTGGAGGTGATGAGTAAGATAGCAGCGGGTAAGGCATTCTTTATGCAAAGCAGAAATATAAAAGTGAACTACTTGTTACTTACCCGAATCCGGAGCTCTCCAGGGGCATTCGCAGATCTTCCCTGCAGCGTATCCGACGCTGCCGCATTCTACCAAGCTAAAGAGGGTAGCTCGACGGAGAAGGTGTTCTGGTCTCAGTATTCTGAGGCCGGACACCCTGTGCCCTTGAGTGACCAGCTGAAACAGCTGGTCGAGCTCCACAAGGCGGCCGAACAGGCCATGAAGGGCTTCATAGTTCGGCTGTGGCCCGGAGAGGCCCTGCTTGGAAGCTATTTAGGGCTGGTGGGGCGGCTAGTGGAGGTCTGTCCGAGGCTCGAGGTCATCAAGCGCTCCGTCTGCATCGAAGGTGCCCGTCGGGCCCATGCCCGTGCAAAGGTGCACTGGGGTAGGCTGGACGGTGAGAAGCTTGTGAAGGACGGGCCGCCGCCGGGGAAGGAGCATCGCAAGCCCAAGAACTACTACAAGGATGTTCTTGTAGGTGCCCACCTTGTGGCGGATGAATGTACCAAAGATGTGATTTGAATGAACTCGCTCGTGTTTATCCTGTGCGCTGAAAACTTGTTCATATGCGCTAAGCAATGCTTATTGAATTTAAAATATTACTTTCTGTGCGGCCGTTTATCAGAAATTGAGAGATGGCCAGTCGTCGGCTTCTGCCCCCATGCCACTAGTGCTGGGGTGTTCGGGATAAACCTGAGCGCTCTTTTTTCCATAGTTGGGTCCTTCGAGGGAGGCGCTCAGCACAACGAACCAGGCAATCAGACTATAATGCTTGAACACTCTCACTTAGCCATAGAACTCTATAATTTTAAATTTTGGCAAAGCCCCTAGTTCGGAAGACCGAGTTCGGGGCGCTATCCACGCCTTGGCCGGACAAAGCCAACTCCTCGCTCGAAGCGGCATAAGCCTTTAGGGACTCGAAAAACCTCTCGAACAGCGACCGGTCTCTCGCCACATCATGACAGTCAGTTTTAGCTTTCTCCACTGAGGTGCTTAACCCAGCTGAACTGGGGCACAATCGCAGTGGTTCTCCTAGTGCTACCTTAGCCGATATAGCGGAACGTAAGGCACCAAAACATAGGAGCTGGGTAAACCCAACTATTGACCCAAATCATGATTCGGAGCCGATGCATATAGTGCTATAAGTTCGGGGTGCCGCACTTGTGAAAGTGTACGGACTTCTCACACCATTATGAGGGGTACTGAAGCCCCTGTCGTGTTTGCCGTACCATGGTGTACGGGTGCAATCATGTCATTTAATAAACATATATGTGAAAAGAAGATAATGCAAAAAATAGACAGAATCCTATGCATTGTTTATAGAGATCCTATTTATCAAAGCCGAAGGATACAAATAGTGCGGTAAGCAAAAGATATTGGACTATTTAGTATGTCCTGACCAGGGGCAGGCCGCGGAATTGTATTTAAAACAGGTATACCGCTCGTAACAGAGACCACCTGGGAGTTCCATAATGCGACATGGCTTGTCTGCTTCCCTGGATCTTACATCGTTTGTGCGGCAGTCGAATTGCCGAACAGGTCGAAGTATGGAGTCCTGAAAGTAAGAAAAAATAAAAAAAAGGAATCCGGCAGCCCCTTGTACATTTTAAGCCGTATTTTGGGCGTGCCGTTATTGTGCCCCTTCCCCTGCGCCCATGGTATTTCAAGGGCGTAATTATGTACGCGAGGTACTGGTTTCGCTATGTCGCGAGAGCTGGGGTTGGGGCCGCATTGCTACACTTGCTCAGAGTGTGCCAGGCGGTCCTGCTGTGGGTTACTCCGGGCGCGCATGGCAGTGTTTGGCTTTTTAACGGCCGGACTGGAGAATTGCCTAAGAAGGCTACTTTGTACTTCCGTTGCGAGAGCCACCGTGTGCTCCTCCGTACGGAGGGAGCGTTCGGTGCTTCCGTTGACCGTGATTACTCCTCGAGGGCCTGGCATCTTGAGCTTGAGATATGCATAGTGCGGCACCACATTGAACTTTGCGAATGCGGTTCGTCCGAGCAGGGCGTGATAGCCACTGCGAAACGGGACTATATCGAAGATTAACTCTTCACTTCGGAAATTGTTCGGGGATCCGAAGACCACGTCAAGTGTTACTGATCCTGTACAGTTGGCTTCTACGCCTGGTATAACACCTTTAAAGGTCGTTTTTGTGGGCTTAATCCTTGAGGGATCTATGCCCATTTTCCTCACTGTATCCTGATAAAGCAGGTTCAGGCTACTGCCGCCGTCCATGAGGACTCTTGTGAGATGAAATCCGTCGATGATTGGGTCGAGAACCAATGCGGCGAAGCCGCCATGACGGATGCTAGTGGGATGGTCCCTTTGATCAAAAGTGATCGGGCAGGAGGACCATGGGTTGAACTTTGGGGCGACTGGCTCCATCGCGTATACGTCCCGCACGCTTCCGCTCCCTCTTGGGAATGTGGGTTGCGTATATCATGTTCACCGTCCGCACTTGTGGGGGAAAGCCCTTCTGTCCATTGTTGTTCAGCGGCTTGGGCTCCTCCTCGTTGTCGCTGTGCAGCCCCTTGTCTTTGTTTTCGCCTCTTAACTTGCCTGCCTACTTGAACACCCAACAATCTCTGTTAGTGTGATTGGCTAGCCTTTCGGGGGTGCCATGTATCTGGCACAAGCGGTCGAGTATTCGGTCCAAACTGGACGGGCCCTGAGTATTCTTTTTGAATGGCTTTTTCCGCTGACCGGATTTATAGACTTTGAATCCGGCATTGACTGCCGTGTCTTCATTGCTGTTGCTGCTAACGCGGTGTTTTTGCTTACTCTGACGTGTCCTGCCACTTTTGTCCTTGGTATCTGAATTACCAGGGTTCTTTGATAAGTTGTTACTGCGAGCTAGCCAGCTGTCTTCTTCCGTGCAAAAGCGGGTCATGAGTGTCGTGAGGGCTTCCATAGATTTCCGCTTTTCCTGTCCAGGTGCCGGGCAAGCCATTCGTCGCGGATGTTATGGTTGAAGGCTGCTAGGGCCTCTGCATCCGGACAGTCGACTATTTGGTTTCCCTTTGTTAGGAATCATGTCCAGAATTTTCTGGCCGATTCCTCTGGCTGCTGAATTATTTGGCTTAAGTCGTCGGCATCCGGTGGTCGCACGTAAGTGCCCTGGAAGTTGTCGAGGAATGCGGCTTCCAGGTCCTCCCAAGAACCGATTGAGTCTGCTGGCAAGCTGTTAAGCCAATGCCGGGCCGGTCCTTTAAGTTTGAGCGGGAGGTATTTGATGGCGTGTAGATCATCACCGCGTGCCATGTGGATGTGAAGGAGATAATCCTCGATCCATACCGCCGGATCTATTGTGCCATTGTATGATTCGATGTTTACGGGTTTGAAACCCTCTGGATTTTATGATCCATTACTTCATTCGTGAAGCATAGCGGGTGTGCAGCGCCTCTGTACTGGGCTATATCACGACGCAGCTCGGAAGAGCTATGTCTGTTGTGTTCGGCCCGGTCGTATTTGTTGTATCCGAAGTGAAGATCATCGTCACGTGCCATAGGGCGCCTGCGAGATCCGTGGATCGATCTTGTTTGTCTTGCCTTATCCTCCAGTACGTCTCGCAGGTCTGGCGCATTTTCCCGTGCCTTAGTTGAGCAGCGTCGGGGCATGGCTTGGGAGGAGGGCCGAGAGGCCTCTCTGTCACGGCCGCGAGGTGGCCGATCTGCCATGTCATGCGCTGGTGATGTAGGTGCTTCATCCTCTGATTGGAGTAGCGGCTTGCGCTTTGGGTAACTCTTGGAGGGTCGTTCGAGTTCATACTCTTCGGCCGCAAGGACTTCAGTCCATCTGTCAGCTAGCAAATCTTGGGCAGCTCTAAGCTGTTGCTGCTTTTTCTTGAGGCTGCTTGCCGGGGCTAAAAGCCTGCGTTTGAAACGCTCTTGTTCGGCGGGGTCTGATGGTATGACGAATTCGTCGTCATCGAGGCTTGCCTCGTCTTTGGAGGGAGGCGTATAGTTATCATCCTCGACCTCTCGGTCTGCCGCTCTCTCATGAGGGCTGGCTTCTCCATCTTCCTGTGCCGAATCTTGCTGAGGTGGGTGTTCTTCGGCGCTATCCGGGGTAGTATTATCTCCTGTGCCGGAATCACCGTTTTTGCTTTGGCGGGATTTAGAGCGGCGCCGCTGGCGCCGGCGCTTTGGCTGTTTCTTGGAGGTGTCATCCCCCACTGTTCCATCGCCATCTCCATCTTTTGGAGTATCCACCATATATATTTCATATGACGAGGTGGCCTTCCAGCGCCCTACAGGTGCTGGTTCCTGTTCTTCTCCTACATCGTCGTCCATACCGTCGATGTCTTTGGAGCAGAAGTCAAGCATGTCGGTTAAATCGTCGATAGTGGCTACGAAGTGGGTGGTGGGTGGGCTTTGAATTTCTTCATCGTCCGTATCCCACCCTCGCTGACTGTAATCCGGCCAGGGCTCTCCTGATAAAGAGAGAGACTTAAGAGAATTCAGGATGTCGCCAAAAAGCGAGTGTTGAAAGATGTCTGCGGCGGTGAACTCCATTATCGGCGCCCACTCGGATTCGATCGGCAGGGGCGCCGGGGGTTCGGAGTTCAGAAAGGAGTCCGGATCCTCGGAGTCACGGATCATGCAGAGTACGGGGCTAGCGTTCGGCTCGATCGCCTTTGAGATCGAAGCCCCCGAGGTGACGTCCAACTGCTCATCCTCGATTGGCGCAATAGGCTCTGAGTTAGGGTTCGGAACCGATGCGTGTGCGGCCTCCAGGACACTCCGGAGGCAGAGCTAGATCATGCCCCTCGAGATAGTGCGGCGCGCTTGGCCGTGGCTCGATCCCGTCGAAGATCAAGTCTCCGCGGATGTCAGCCATGTAGTTTAAGCTTCCAAACCTGACTTGATGGCCAGGGGCGTAGCTTTCGATCTGCTCCAGGTGGCCAAGCGAATTGGCCCGTAGAGCGAAGCCGCCGAAGATGAAGTTCTGTCCGGGGAGAAAAGTCTCACTCTGGACCGCATCGTTGTTGATTATCAAAGGAGCCATGGGGCCTAAAGGCGACGACACAGAGGAACTCTCAATGAAAGCACCAATGTCGGTGTCAAAACCGGCGGATCTCGGGTAGGGGGTCCCGAACTGTGAGTCTAGGCCGGATGGTAACAGGAGGCAGGGAACACGATGTTTTACCCAGGTTCGGGCCCTCTTGATGGAGGTAAAACCCTACGTCCTGCTTGATTAATATTGATGATATGGGTAGTACAAGAGTAGATCTACCACAAGATCAAGGAGGCTCAACCCTAGAAGCTAGCCTATGGTATGATTGTTTTCTATGGAGTTGATGTCCTACGGACAACAACCCTCCGGTTTATATAGACACCGGATAGGGTTAGGGTTACATAGAGTCGGTTACAATGGTAGAAGATCTTGAATATCCACACCGCCAAGCTTGCCTTCCATGCCAACGAAAGTCCCCTCTGGACACGGGACGAAGTCTTCAATCTTGTATCTTCATAGTCCAGGAGTCCGGCTGAAGGTATAGTCTGGCTACCCGAACACCCCCTAATCCAGGACTCCCTCAGCAAGCTTGGCGACCAAAGATTCCTTTTTATGTAACTGACTCTATGTAAACCCTAGATCTCCTCGGTGTTTATATAAACCGAAGGGGATAGTCCGGAAAGGATAACACACATACTCATTACCATATTCATAGGCTAGACTTCAAGGGTTTAGCCATTACGATCTCGTGGTAGATCAACTCTTGTAATAGTCATATTCATCAAGATCAATCAAGCAGGAAGTAGGGTATTACCTCCATAGAGAGGACCCGAACCTGGGTAAACATCGTGTTCCCTGTCTCCTGTTACCATCGATCCTAGACGCAGAGTTCGGGACCCCCTACCCGTGATCCGCCGGTTTTGACACCGACAGTCACTAGTTGATTCTTGATTCAGCGGTTTTGTTGGATGAAGTGGCTCAGACGGACATTACGTGTACGCTTATGTGAGATTGGTTCTATCGACGTGCTTCACACACAGGTGGCTGGTGGGTGTTAGTTTCTCCAACTTTAGTTGAATCGGATTCAATGAATAGGGTTCTTTTTGAAGATCAGAAAGCAATCACTATACCGTGTTGTGGTTTTTGATGCGTAGGTAAGAATGGTTCTTGCTCGGCCCGTAGCAGCCATGTAAAACTTGCAACAACAAAGTAGATGATGTCTAAGTTGTTTTTGCGGGGCATGTTGTGATGTGATATGGTCAAGACATGATGCTAAATTTTATTGTATGAGATGATCATGTTTTGTAACAGAGTTATCGGCAACTGGCAGGAGCCATATGGTTGTCGCTTTATTGTATGAAATGCAATCACCATGTAATTGCTTTACTTTATCAGTAAGCGGTAGCGATAGTCATAAAAGCAATAGTTGGCGAGGTGACAACGATGCTTCGATGGAGATCAAGGTGTCAAGCCGGTGAAGATGGTGATCATGACGGTGCTTTGGAGATGGAGATCAAAGGCACAAGATGATGGCCATATCATATCACTTATATTGATTGCATGTGATGTTTATCCTTCATGCATCTTATTTTGCTTAGTTCGACGGCAACATTATAAGATTATCTCTCATTAAATTTCAAGGTATAAGTGTTCTCCCTGAGTATGCATCGTTGCTACAGTTCATCGTGCCGAGACACCACGTGATGATCGGGTGTGATAAGCTCTATGTTCACATAAAATGGGTGCGAGCCAGTTTTGCACATGCAGAATACTCGGGTTAAACTTGACGAGCCTAGCATATGCATATATGGCCTCGGAACACTAAGACCGAAAGGTCGAGCGTGAATCATATAGTAGATATGATCAACATAGTGATGTTCACCATTGAAAACTACTCCATCTCACGTGATGATCGAACATGGTTTAGTTGATTTGGATCACGTGATCACTTAGATGATTAAGAGGGATGTCTATCTAAGTGGGAGTCCTTTAGTAATTTGATTAATTGAACAATAATTAGTCATGAACTTAGTACCTGATAGTGTTTTGCATGTCTATGTTGTTGTAGATAGATGGCCCGTGTTGTTGTTTCGTTGAATTTTAATGTGTTCCTAGAGAAAGCTAAGTTCAAAGATGATGGTAGCAATTACACAGACTGGGTCCATAACTTGAGGGTTATCCTCATTGCTGCACAGAAGAATTACATCTTGGAAGCACCGCTAGGTGACAAACCTTCTGCGGGAGTAACACCAGATGTTATGAACGTCTGGCAGAGCAAAGCTGATGACTACTCGATAGTTTAGTGTGCCATGCTTTACGGCTTAGAACCGGGACTTCAACGACGTTTTGAATGTCATGGAGCATATGAGATGTTCCAGGAGTTGTAGTTAATATTTCTAGCAAATGCCCGGATTGAGAGATATGAAGTGTCTCCAATAAAATCTATAGCTGCAAAATGGAGGAGAATAGTTCTATCAGTGAACATATACTCAGAATGTCTGGGTACCACAACCACTTGACTCGGCTGGTAGTTAGTCTTCCTGATGATAGTTTCATTGACAGAGTTCTTCAATCACTGCCACCAAACTACAAGAGCTTCGTGATGAACTATAATATGCAAGGGATGGATAAGACAATTCTCAAGCTCTTCACAATGCTAAAGGCTGCAGAGGTAGAAATCAAGAAGGAGATCAAGTGTTGATGGTCAACAAGACCACCAGTTTCAAGAAAAAGGGTAAAGGGAAGAAGGGGAACTTCAAGAAGAACGGCAAGCAAGTTGCTGCTCAAGAGAAGAAGCCCAAGTCTGGACCTAAGCCTGAGATTGAGTGCTTCTACTGCAAAGGGACTGGTCACTGGAAGCGGAACTGCCCCAAGTATTTGGCGGAGAAGAAGGATGGCAAAGTGAAAGGTATATTTGATATACACGTTATTGATCTGTACCTTACTAATGCTCGCAGTAGCGCCTGTGTATTTGATATTGGTTCTGTTGCTAATATTTGCAACTCGAAACAGGGGCTACGGGTTAAGCAAAGATTGGCTAAGGACGAGGTGACGATGCACGTGGGAAATGGTTCCAAAGTCAATGTGATCGCCGTCGGCACGCTACCTCTAAATCTACCTGCGGGATTAGTTTTAGACCTAAATAATTGTTATTTGGTACCAGCTTTGAGCATGAACATTATATCTGGATCTTATTTGATGCGAGATGGTTATTCATTTAAATCAGAGAATAATGGTTGTTCTATTTATATGAGTAATATCTTTTATGGTCATTGTCGGTGTCAAAACCGGCGGATCTCAGGTAGGGGGTCCCGAACTGTGCGTCCAAGGCGGATGGTAACAGGAGGCAGGGGACACGATGTTTTACCCAGGTTTGGTCCCTCTTGATGGAGGTAAAACCCTACGTCCTGCTTGATTAATATTGATCATATGAGTAGTACGAGAGTAGATCTACCACGAGATCAGAGAGGCTAAACCCTAGAAGCTAGCCTATGGTATGATTGTATGTTATTGTGTCCTACAGACTAGAACCCTCCGGTTTATATAGACACCGGAGAGGGTTAGGGTTACACAAGGTCGGTTACAAAGGAGGAGATATACATATCCGTATTGCCTAGCTTGCCTTCCACGCCAAGTAGAGTCCCATCTGGACACGAGACGAAGTCTTCAATCTTGTATCTTCATAGTCCCACAGTTCGGCTAAAGGATATAATCTGGGAGTCCGGAGACCCCTAATCCCGGACGCCCTCAATAGCCCCTGAACCAGGCTTCAATGACGATGAGTCCGGCGTGTAGTGTTGTCTTTGGCATTGCAACGCGGGTTCCTCCTCCGAATACACCACGGAAGAATTTGAATACAAGTATAGTGTCCGACCCTGCAAAATAAGTTCCACATACCATCGTAGAGAGAATAATATTTCCACAAATCCAATTTGCTGACTTGTTTTGGCAACACGACATTATGCCATGGCACGGTGATTATTCGAACCGTTTCCTTTAACTAGCTCCGCACATAACGTGTGGCAGTTTTTTGACACGTCTTGTCAAAGCAGAGATCATGGCCCCTTATCACGGGATTCTCATCAATACGGGCATGGGTAACCCAACCGCGCCATCGATTATGGCGCTTGGGGGATAAGCTAGTTTTACCAGGCTAGTGGGGACGCATAGTTTCGTCTACCCATATAAAGGGATAAGGATTCACCTTTTCATCCACGCCTTCTTCCTCCTTTGCTCATCCATTTTCGCACACTCGAGCTCCAGCGCCCAAGTCCGCACTTCTCACCTCAACCCTCTCCAACCATGTCTGGAGCGGGAGGCAGGTGGATGGTCTCCTCCGTTACGGAGGGACACATCAAGAAGCTGAGGAGAGCCGGATACCTGTCCGACGACATCGCGCACCGGCTCCCAGATGAGGGGCAGCTCATCCCCACCCCCAGGCCCCATGAGAGGGTAGTGTTACTTACCCATTTCCTCCGCGGACTGGGATTCCCTCTCCACCCATTCGTCCGGGGGCTCATGTTCTACTACGGCCTGGATTTCCACGATCTGGCCCCGAACTTCATCCTCAATATCTCGGCGTTTATCGTCTTGTGTGAGGCCTTCCTCCGCATCCAGCCCCACTTCGGCTTATGGCTGAAGACCTTTAATGTCAAGCCGAAGGTAGTGAGCGGCCGCCAGGCGGAGTGCGGAGGCGCCATGTTGGGCAAGATGCCCAACGTCACCTGGCTCGAGGGCTCCTTCGTGGAGACCGTAAAGGGGTGGCAATCGGGGTGGTTCTATATCACCGAGCCGCGTGACCCCGAATGGGCAGCGGCCCCCGAGTTCCGATCTGGCATCCCCACGTGGCTCACCTCCTGGCAAGAGAAGGGCCTATCCTGGGGTAGTTCGGTAGAGCTGACCGGACTCCAAACATGTATCCAAAACATGGTGAGCAAGAAGCTCAAACTCGTCAACATAGTCCAAGTCATGCTCATCCGCCGGATCCTCCCGTGTCAACGACGGGCTTTCAACTTGTGGGAGTTCGACCCGGCCCAGCACCAAACTCTGAACAGGCTCTTCGACACAACACACGAGGATGCCTGGAAGGTGCTATTCAAGGGCGCCGAGGTCCCTCCCTCACCGAGGACCGTGGGCTAAGCGCGAAGCGCCGAGCGCATTCAGTGAGTTCTATACATCCAGTAGGATATCTTATTACCCCTAGCTTAATTATGCGCGGGGTCTGATCTCCATGCCTTTGACAGGACTGGGTGGAGACGTCAGGGCAGATTAACTGTCCGACCCCTCTGCCCGAAGACACTGCGGACGCTCTCCTTACGGAGATACTGACTCCGGCCCCTTATAAGGTGCCGGAGAGGACCAAGAAGGCCAAGGGAACCCGAAAGAGTTCCCGACGCCAGGCGTCATCGGACTCATTGTCCGATAACTCGGCGACACACTCCTCCCCCGAAGACGAGGAGGAAGAAGAAGATGCTCCCCCTTCAGTTGGGTGAGACAAGAAAATGAAGGCCGTCCCAACTGGGGAGGCCGAAGGGTCCAAGAAGGGAAGGACACTCCTTCCGGACAGTTCCACCACCGCCGCCGAAGGCGAAGACGAGTGGCTGCTCAGGGCCAAGCCCCTGGCGAAGTCGTAAGTATTCGGATACCAGAGTAACTCATAGCATTCCTTTGTCATACTGCTTCCCCTAACGCCGAATATGATTATGCAGGCTGCCACGAGCCCGTATCTATGTATCGTCGGACGGCTCCCTGGGCTCGTCAGATATGGATAGCGATCCACTTACGACCGCCACCTCCCCTTGCCCTGCGGACGACGCCGAGGTATTGTCTCAAGAGGCACTAGGTTGAGGGGAGACAGTCCCGGAGGCGCCTCAAGGCGACCTTCCGGACTCCAGGAGCAGAGGGAACAAGGCCCCTGAGGGCTCCGAGTTCGGCCCTCAGCCCAACACCGCGCCGGAACCTCCAGTGGTTCCGGACTCGGGCAGGCGGCCTCTTTCCAAGAGGGGCAAGACGCCTGTGCCGGTGACCTCTGTCCATCCAGAGGCGCCGGACAATCTGCTGATAGTGCTTAGCAGCGCTTCCATCAACGAGGAGCACCGTACTATTATGAGTGCGGTGGTCCAGAAGGTTCAGTCCGCCAAGAGCGGATTGACTGAAGCCTATGCCGGCCTTCTAACAGGCTTGGAGGTAAGTGTTTAAAATATAGGAAAAATATTACCACATAGACAGTAGCCCCTGATGCTCTGTTCGGTGTTCACAAATAAAAGACGAACAGAGGATCAAACAATACCGCATGCGTCTAATATAAGTATGTCAATACGCGTATGCAGGCTTCGCTGTTGGCATCTACCGCACTGACTGCGGAGGTCGCTGCACTAAAGCAGGACCTTAAAGAGTCCAAGGACGAGCTCGGCCTTGCCAAGAGGCAGCTCGAGGAGAACAAATTTAGTAGTACCTAGTCTATGGTATGTATAAAAAGAATGCAATTGCAAAATGACAGGATCATCAAGAATTTGCTAGGGGCCACGACCGAAGTGGCGACCCTAAAGCAAGCGTTGTCCGAGGCCAAAGATAAAGCGGCCAAGGAGCGCACCGAGCGGGAAAGGCAAGAGGCTCGGGTGGGCGAGGTGCAGTAAGAGCTCCAGGCTCTCGTGACGAAGCACGAGGCGTTGGAGCTTGACTCGAAGACGCGAGAGTCTGAGCTTGCCACGGCCCTCGAGAGCGCAAAGAGTGCCAAGACCGAAGCCCGAAAGGCCCTCCAAGAGATTCACGCGATGAAGAAAATAGCGGCGGGTAAGGCATTCTATATGCAAAGCAAGCATGTGAGAGTAAATTACCTATTACTTACCCGAATCCGGAGCTCTCTAGGAGCATTCGCAGATTTGCCCCGCAGCGTGTCGGATGCCGCACAGTTTTACTAGGCCGAGGAGGGAAGCTCAACGGAGAAGTTGTTCTGGTCTCAGTATACTAGGACCGAACACCCGATGCCTCTAAGCGACCAGCTAAAGCAGCTGGTCGAGCTACACAAGGCGGCCGAACAGGCCATGAAGGGCCTTATAGTCCGGCTGTGGCCTGGCGACGCCCTTCCGAACAGCTACTTCGGCCTAGTGAGGCAGCTTGTGGATGCGTGCCCATGGCTGGAAGTCGTCAAGCGGTCCGTCTGCATAGAAGGTGCACGCCGGGCTTTCGCCCGTGTGAAGGTGCAATGGGCCAAGCTAGACGCCATGAAGCTGATAAAGGAAGGACCGCCGTAGGGCAAGGAGCATCGCACCCTGAAATTTATTATTAGGGTGTCTTGAAGGGTGCCCGTCTTGTAGCGGACGAATGTCCAAAGGATTTAATATTTGAGTAAACTTGCTCATGTGATCTTGTATGATGAAAACTTGTTTCATATGCGCTATGCAACGCTTGTTTGAATTTAAAATATTACCTTCTGTTTGGTTGTTTATCCAATCTGAGAGATGGCTAGTCCTCGGCTTCTACCCCCATGCCGCGAGTGCTGGGGTATTCGGGATAAACCTGAGCACTCATGTTCCCATTTTTGGGTCCTTCGAGGGAGGTGCTCAGCACAGCGAATAAGGCAACCATACTAATAATGCTTTATCAATCTCACTTAGCCATAGAATTCTATAATTTTAAATTTCGGCGAAGCCCCTGGTATTCGGAAGGCCGAATTCGGGGCGCGATACACGCCTTTAAGTCTTTAGGGACTCGAAACCTCGCCGAACAGCGACCAGTCTCTCGCCTTATCATGACAGTTGGTTTTAGCTTTCTCTACTGAGGTGCTTAGCCCAGCAGAACCGGGGCACAATCGCAGTAGTTCTCCTAGTGCTACCTTAGCCGATAGAGCGGAACGTAAGGTACCAAAACATAGGAGCCGGGCAAACCCAACATTTGACCAAAGACATGATTCGGAGCTGATGCATATAATGCTATAAGTTCGGGGTGCTGCACTTGTGAAAGTGTTTGGACTTCTCACACCACATTGTGGGGTACTTAAGCCCCTGGTGTATTGGCCGTACCAAAGTGTATGGTTGCAAGGCGTCATTAATGAACACATATATAAAAAAGGAAGAATGCAATAATAGTCTTAATGTTATGCATTGTTTATTCAAAAAGGTGCGTTAAAGCAGAATGATACAGATAGTGCAATAAGCAAAAAGTAGGACTATGTCCCTTCCAAGGGCAAGCTGAGGAATAGTATTAAAGCAAATATTCCACTCGTTATCGTAATCCACCTGGGAGTTCCATGGTGTGATGTAGCTTTCTGCCTCCTTGGTTGCTGCATCATGGGTTCGGCAATCATGCTGCCGGACAGGGTTTCCAGAGATTAAAGTCTTGAAAGAGAAAAATAACAAAGCGGGAAGCCCCTAGTGCGGTTTAAGCCACGTATTGGGGCGTGCCATAGTTGTGCCCCCTCCCCTCCTATGCCCATGGTATTTTTAATGCGTAATTATGTACGCGTGGCACGAATTTCGCCGTTTGGCTTGGGCTAGAGTGGGGGCGCATTGCTACGCGAGCTCAGATCGTGCCAGGCGGTCTAGTTGTCGATTACTCCGAGCGCGCTTGAAGGTGTCTGGGTCTTGAAACGCCGAACTGGTGGATTGCCTTGAGAGGCTGCTTTGCACTTCTGCTGCGAGGGCTGCAGTATGCTCCTCCGAGCGGAGAGAGCGCTCTATGTTTCCATTAACTGTGATGACCCCCTGAGGTCCTGGCATCTTGAGCTTGAGGTATGCATAATGCGGTACCGCATTGAATCTCGCAAATGCGGTTCGCCCGAGCAGTGCATGATAGCCACTACGGAACGGGACTATATCAAATTAATTCTTTGCTTCGGAAGTTATCCGGGGATTCGAAGACCACTTCCAGTGTAATTGAGCATACGCAATGGGCCTATACACCTGGAATGACGCCTTTAAAGGTCGTTTTTGTGGGTTTGATCCTTGAGGGGTATATACCCATCTTGCGCACTGTGTCCTGGTAAAGCAGGTTCAGGCTGCTGCCACTATCCATAAGGACTCGAGTCAGGTGAAATCCGTCGATGATTGGGTCTAGGACCAGTGCGGCGAATCAGCCATGACGGATACTAGTGGGGTGGTCCCTACGATCAAAGGTGATCGGACAGGAGGACCATGGGTTGAACTTTGGGGCGACTGGCTCCAACGCATATACGTCCCTGAGCGCACGCTTCCGCTCCCTCTTGGGGATGTGGGTTCCGTATATCATGTTCACCGTCAGCACTTGTGGGGGAACCCCTTCTATCCTCCGATGTTCGGCTGCCGGGGCTCTTCCTCGTCATCTCTATGTGGCCCCTTATCTTTGTTTTCGGCAATTAACTTGCCGGCCTACTTGAATACCCAACAATCCCTATTGGTGTGTTTGGCTGGCTTGTCGAGGGTGCCGTGTATTTGACACGAGCTATCGAGTATGCGGTCCAAACTGGACGGGCCCGGAGCGCTTCATTTGAATGCCTTTTCCGCTAACCGGGTTTAGAGCCTTTGAATCCGGCATTGACTGTCGTATCTTCAGTATTATCGCTGTTAATGCGGCGCTTATGTTTGTTGCGACGTGACCTGCTATTGCCGTCCTTGGTATCCGAAGTACCATGGTTCTTTGATATGTTATTACTGCGAGCCAGCCAGCTGTCTTCTCCCGCACAAAAGCAGGTCATGAGTGTCGTGTGGGCTGCCATAGATTTCGGCTTTTCCTGACCAAGGTGCCGGGCTAGCCACTCATCGCGGATGTTGTGCTTGAATGCTGGTAGGGCCTCCGCATCCGGACAGTCGATGATTTGATTTTTATTTGTTAGGAACCGTGTCTAGAATTGCCTGGCCGATTCCTCTGGCTGCTAAATTATATGGCTTAGGTCATCAGCGTCTGGTGGTCGCACGTAAGTGCCCTGAAAGTTGTCGAGGAATGCGGCTTCCAGATCTTCCCAACAGCCAACGGACTCTGCTGGCAAGCTGTTGAGCCAACGCCGAGCTAGTCCTTTAAGTTTGAGTGGGAGGTATTTGATTGCGTGTAGGTCATCACCGCGGGCCATGTGGATGTGCAGGAGGAAATCCTCGATCCATACTGCAGGATCTGTCGTGTCGTCATATGATTCTATATTTATGGGTTTGAAACCCTCTGGGATTTGATGATCCATTACTTCGTCTGCGAAGCGTAGGGGGTGTGTGGCGCCTCTGTACTGGGCTATGTCGCGACGCAGCTCAAATGAGTCTTGCCCGCTGTGTTCGGCCTGGCCGGTCTTACTTTTACTGTATCCGGCGTGGCGATTGTCGTCTCGCATAGTGGCGTGCCCTCATGATCCGTAGATCGATCTTGCATGTTTTGCATTGTCCTCCAATACGTCTTGCAGGTCTGGCATATTTCCCCATGCCTTTTTATTTGAATGGCGTCGGGGTGCAGGCTAAGCTTTTGGCTGGAATGCCTCTCAATCGCGGCCACGAGGTGGCCGATCAGCCGCGTCATACGCTTCTTCCTCCAGTCGAGGTAGCAACCTGCATTTTGGGTAACTCTTGGAGGGGCATTCGAGTTTATATTCCTTGGCCGTGAGGACTTCAGTCCATCTGTCAGCTAGCAGATCTTGATCAGCTTGAAGCTGCTGCTGCTTTTTCTTAAGGCTATTTGTTGTGGCTATAAGCCGGCGCTTGAAGCGCTCTTGTTCGACGGGATCCTCTGGCACGACGAATTCGGCATCGTCGAGGCTTGCCTCATCTTCGGAGGGGGGCATGTAATTATCATCCTCCGCCTCTCCATCTGGCGCTCTCTCTGGAGGGTTGGCCTTTCCATCCTCCTGTCCTAGATCATGCTGGAGGGGATTGTTGCCATCTTCGGCACTATCCGGAGTGTTATTATCTCCTGTGCCGGTATCACCACTTTTTCTTTGGCGGGACTTAGAGTGGCGCCATTGACGTCGGCGCTTGGGTTGCTTTTTGGAGGGGTCATCCTCTGTTGTCTCATCGCCATTACCTTCTTTGGGTGTGTCCACCATGTATATATCGTATGATGAGGTGGATGTCTAATGCCCTGTGGGCTGTGGTTCCTCTTCGTCTCCCGCATCATCGTCCATACCATCGATGTCTTCGGAGTAGAAGTCGAGCATGTCGGTTAAGTCGTCGACAGTGGCTACTAAGTGGGTGGTGGGTGGGTAGGGAATTTCTTCGTCATCCGCATCCCAATCCTGCCGGACATAGTTCGGCCAGGATCCTCCTAACAAGGAGAGAGACCTTAATGAGTTCAGTATGTCGCCAAAGGGCGAGTGCCGAAAAATAACCGCGGAGGTAAACTCCATGATCGGCGCCCAATCAGATTCGCTAGGAACGGGCGCAGGCGGTTCGGAGTCCGTGGCCGGAGAAGGATCCGCCAGTCTGACAACACGACTCTCGTGCAGGGTAAGGTCAATGTTCAGCCCGATCGACGCTGAGGGTAAGGCCTCTGTGGCGGGGTCTATCCACCCGTCCGTAGACGGCGCAACTGGCTCCGAATTAAGGGTGGGAGCGGGTGCCGGTGCGATCTCCCGGACGTTGTCTGAAGGTAGAGCTAAATCGTACTCATTGTGACCACGTGACTGATACGTCTCCGTCGTATCTACTTTTCGAAACACTTTTTCCCTTGTTTTGGACTCTAACTTGTTTGTTTTGAATGGAACTAACCCGGACTGACGCTGTTTTCAGCAGAATTGCCATGGTGTTGTTTTATGTGCAGAAAACAAATATTCTCGGAATGACTTGAAACTCCATGGAACATCTTAGAAAAAGCAATAAAAAGTCCTCACCAAAGATAAAGACCAGGGGGCCCACACCCTTCTCACGAGGGTGGGGGGCGCCCCCCTAGGGCGCGCCCCCTACCTCGTGGGCCCCCTGGAAACCCTCCGACGCCAACTCCAACTCTATATATTTGCTTTCGGAGAGAAAAAAATCCGAGAGAAGAAATCATCGCGTTTTACGATACGGAGCCCCCGCCAAGCCCGTAAAACCTCCCAGGAGGGCTGATCTGGAGTCCGTTCGGGGCTCCGGAGAGGGGGATTCGTCGCCGTCGTCATCATCAACCATCCTCCATAACCAATTTCATGATGCTCACCGCCGTGCGTGAGTAATTCCATCGTAGGCTTGCTGGACGGTGATGGGTTGGATGAGATTTATCATGTAATCGAGTTAGTTTTGTTTGGGTTTGATCCCTAGTATCCATTATGTTCTGAGATTGATGTTGCTATGACTTTGCTATGCTTAATGCTTGTCACTAGGTCCCGAGTGCCATGATTTCAGATCTGAACCTATTATGTTTTCATGAATATATGTGAGTTCTTGATCCTATCTTGCAAGTCTATAGTCACCTACTATGTGTTATGATCCGGCAACCCCGAAGTGACAATAATCGGGACCACTCCCGGTGATGACCATAGTTTGAAAAGTTCATGTATTCACTATGTGCTAATGCTTTGTTCCGGTTCTCTATTAAAAGGAGGCCTTAATATCCCTTAGTTTCCAATAGGACCCCGCTGCCACGGGAGGGTAGGACAAAAGATGTCATGCAAGTTCTTTCCCATAAGCACGTATGACTATATACGGAATACATGCCTACATTACATTGATGAATTGGAGCTAGTTCTGTGTCACCCTATGTTATGACTGTTACATGATGAACCGCATCCGGCTTAATTATCCATCACTGATCCGGTGGCTACGAATTTTCCATATACTGGTTTATGCTTATTTACTTTCCCGCTGCTACTATTACAATCACTACAAAATACAAAAAAGCCCCGCTCCCACCCTGCGTGCGATCCGGCCACCGCCCGAGGGATCCTACCGGATCCAGCCGCCACCGACCCGGGGCGCGGTCATCAGACTAAGGCCGCAGCGGCTCCCCGCAACACCTCGCCGCTAGATCCAGCCACCACCGGCCCGGGACGCGGCCATCTGACCAAGGCTGCAACGACTCCCCGCAACGCCTCGCCGTCGGATCTATGCCGCGCCAGCCATCCACGACGCCACGCCACCCGATCCAGCCCCCCGGTCCATCCCCTCCCACCAGCACCGGCCAGCACCATCCATGGCGGTCGCCCCATCCCAGCACGCTGGATCCGGCCTCCACACCTTCCATCTCCTCCACTGGCCGGAGACGACGGGATTCGGGTGTGAAGTGAGGACAGGGGGCCACGTGCTCCTAGCTCACCATCGTCCGTAGGTTGCCTGATCTCCTGCACCTGCCCCCCGGCGTCGTGCAGTATAGTGCTTGGCTGAAAGCAGCCATGTACATGACACCGGCGGTTCGTGTGGTGTGGAAGTGCAATTCCCCGAAAAATATATCTGCAGTTCTGAAGAAGCTTCATTTTCTCTTTTGTTTTGCAGATTTTCAGGTTGTGCAATTCTCGTGTGGATTTAGTGCACTCCTCGGCGGCTCATTTCTGCAACAGAGAGTTTTGTTGTGTACTGTAAGAAAATGAAGTGTTAGAGAAAATGAAGTTCACTTATTTCAGTTTGTTTATGACGTGTGTAGGGCAGCACGGATGTGCTCTAGTTTGCTAGTTGTGCAGAAAAATTCTATTTGTTTGTGTATGTGAAAAAATGCACGAAGAGTGGATGTGCTGCAGTTCATTTTGTGTTGGAGGGGTTCATTTTTATTGAAAAAGGTTGATGCAGACCACTTCGAGGAGTACTGTAGTCCACTTCAGTCAAATGTATTTATTTTTTGTAAAATGTATTTATTTTTTGTAAAAAATAGATGCAGTTCGTTTGGGCACTGCTTGCGGTTTGCATGGCTCGTGTGTGAAGTGCACGATGTGCTCATGTGTTTCAAAACCCAGTCAATTATATGAACACTACTAGAAACTACGATTTTACCTAGAGCCATAAACCCTAGGTGAAATGATAAAAACCATAGGGAAAGACTTTACCTTGGGCTTGCCCTAGGTAAAGAACCCTAGGTAAAGTATAGTCGGGATGGCTCGATGTCGCCTGGACGAAGGGGGCAATATTGGGCTTTTCTAGCGGCGCTTCGAGGAGGAAACCTAACTACGCCAAAATTTTGCATCATGCCAGCCCTTTTGCGCTGCATGCCATTTCCCGATGCTTTTTTATTGAAAATTATCTTTCCCTAGGATGTACTGTTCCTTTGCTTTACTATCCCTTGAGGAGATCAATAAGCTCTAGGTAAAGGCCTTCACCCTAGGTAAAATGTAGATTTCTAGTAGTGGAAGTGCACAATGTGCTTTGTGTGTTTGAAAACTCAGTTGATTCTGTCAAAACACATGCAGTGTGCTTGGTCCTCGTCAAAACACATGCAGTGCGCTGGGTCCTCAGACGTGGTTCATTTTTGATAGTGATGATGTTCACTTGTTCCCAACATGAAAGTGCAAAAAATTTAGCGAAACAACAAGATAGTAGTGATGTTCACTTGGATATATGTTGAGGTTCACTTACCCTCATCTCTGCGGTCCACTCTCGTTCATAGAAAATATTGAAAAAAAGACAACAAAAACTCGTCTGATAAAAATTTACGTCCGAAAAAAGAATTCATGAAGTTCATTTGACTGTTTGATGCAGTGCAGCTTTCAGTCTCATGCAATGCGATTTTCTGTCTGATGCGGTACGCACATCGAATAGTTTGGATGAGACTAAAAGAAATTCAACAGAAACGAAAACATCTCGAAGAAGTTCTCTTCTTATCGGATGTAGTTCACTCGCTTAGTCCCTACGGTCCACTTATTAGAAAAAAAGACAAAAGTAAACTTAACTTTTTTTTATAAAATGATGAAACAAACCATGAAGTTCACTTGACTGTCTAATGCAGTGCGATTTTCAGTCTAAAAGCAGTGTGGTTTTCTGTCGGAAGAAGTTCACTCGTCGATTTGAGTGTCGCAAAAAACAGAGTGTCCGCATTTCGCTAATTTTAAAACTACTCTTAAACCGTAAGGAATTAGAGAGAGTGTTCTACATGAAAAAGTTGCGCCTCATCGATATCTTTCCAACGGCATATCATTTGAATCATTTCGACCAGCGGTTTGTGAAAATTTCATGAAAAACGGCTGGTACCTCTCGTCGTCAGCCGCACGATTTTCAAAATTAACTAAAAACCATAAGGAATCTCAAAACCATTTCTACATATGAAAGTTGCGCCTTGTCCATATCTTTCCAACAATGTATTACACGCCTCGTTTTGACAAACAGTTCAAAAATTAGAGCGAAAACAGTACCGAAAATTTCAAAAAGAACTTAATTCCGCGATTTGGTAAATTTGAAACTGCTCTTAAACCGTAACGAATTAGAGAAAACAATAGTTATGAAAAAGATGTGCCTCGATGATATCTATCCAACGGTGTATCATTTGCCTCATTCCGACGAGCGGTTTAGAAAAATGCAAAAAAAGGCTCGCTGCCACTCTTTGTGGGCCGCACAGTTTTTGAAACTGCTCTTAAACTGCGGGGAATCTCGAAAAGTGTTCAACATGGCGAAGTTGCGCCTAATCCGTAGATTTCCAACGGTATATTACACGCATCGTTCTGATAAATGATTAAAAAATTAGAGCGAAAATAGTACCGAAAAAACACTACGCGCATGTTTTTTCGACGCGAAGTTTACTAGTCTCTGTAATGCAGTGCTCTTGCTAAAGAAAGTGCAGTGCCCTCGTGTTGAGCATGCAGTGCGGAAGTGTTATCAGAATAACTATTTTGATAATATTATCAGATTAGACGGGCTATCTATATATATATATATATATATATATATATATATATAGAATAATATTCTGATCACAACCGGAACTTCCAGAGTTACACGACTGAACTTGTCTCTGTACAAACCCGACCTTCGGGCTATCTTTGCAACTGTGTCTCCCCGCATGAATTATTCTGGTTAGTTGTGTTCTATATGATGTAAGTGTAATCTAGAAACAGTTTTTAGCAAGTAAATGCCCATTTTAAACAGGAATCTCGCTTGTTGGCGGATTTTGCTCTAGGGTCGTGATGAACTTGTTTTTTTGGCAATTTTACTGCCTAAGTTTTTCGACCTGAACTTCCCCATGTGCTAGGTTGAACTTCCACCAACATTGCCCAAATGGCGCTTGTGATATACCATTGGAAAGCTAAGCACACCAGTATCATGACCCAATTTAAATATTTTGGCAAAATGTAAGCGGTTTAAGAGCAGTTTTGAAAATCGTTTTTTCTTCATACAAAAAACGTGAATTGTATTTTCGATCGCATTTCTAAATCATTGATCGAAATGAGGCAAGTAATATGGCGTTGGAAAGGTGTTATAAAACTGCTCATGTTTGGAAAAGTTTTCTCTAATTCCCTATGTTGAAAGTTTTCTCTAATTCCCAATGGTTAAAGAGTAATTTGGAAAATTGTAAAATTTAGCAAACCAAACATCCGAGTTCGTATTTTCGATATCATTTCTAAACGGCTCCAATTGAGGCAACTGATATTGTGTTGGAAAGCTTATGAAAATTCGCTACTTTTCCATTTTAAAAGTTTTTTCTAATTTTGAACGGTTTAAAAGTAATTTAGAAAACAGTATAAGTTCCATTGAGTTAGCAAATGATATGGTGTTGGAAAGCTTGAACAAATGTGAAATTTTTTGGTATATATTGGTTTTCCCAATTCATTACGGTTATATGTCAATTTTGAAAATGTCTAAAAACGTATTTTCTCCGTAATTTTTACAAACTTTATCGGAAGAGGGCAAATAATATACTGTTGAAAAGCTACGGAAAATGCAAAACTTTTTCATGTTGATGGTTTTTTCTGATTCCCGGTTGTTTTCAAGTAATTTTGAAAATGGTAGGATTATACGTTTTGACTTTACCGCGAAACAGATTTTTCAAAAATGCACCGCGTGAAGAACTTGAACTTCTCGGCGTGTGCACTTGAACTTCACTCTTTTTTGACGGGCTTTCTTTGCTTGCAGCTCTCCACCCACTCACCAGAACACCTGCCGGAGTTGAGCAAATGATATACCGATGGAAAGCTGCTGTAAACACGTAACTTTCCCGTGTTGATCATTTTTTCATACTCGTGACGGTTTCAAAACTTTTTCATATGATAGTCATTCAGTGTAGTAGTTGAACTTCCTGTCGTTTTCACGTTGAACCTCTGTGACGTATTTTCGTTTCTAATTTCTCATCCATTCGTAAGTGTTACACAAATGATATTCCTTTGGACAAACCTCTCTCACAATAATTTTTTTAACTTTCGCCGACCAAGGACTTGAACTTGTAACAACAACAAAAATTGGACCTTGTCTTTTAATTCATTTTTCTCATATTAAACACACACCATGTAGTCCATAAACTTTTTCCATTTTTACAATTTGAATTTTTTTTTCTTTTTGAAATCAAATTGCTCCCAAATAATAACTGGACTTCTTTTTTGATTGAGAGAATTATTTTAAAACATAAAAAACAATTTATTTTTTGTGTTTTTGAACATGGAAATACAAAGTGAACCTCTGTCGCAAGAATTTTTGAACTTCCCCGGACAGAGCACTTGAACTTCTGTCAACAAACGTTTTAAGCTTTTATTTTTTCTATACTTTTATTCTCACCTGAAAAGAATTCCTTGCAGTACTTGAACTTCTCTTTGTTTTCAGAATGAACTTCTGTAGCATTTTTGTGTATATGTCGAATTACACGCAATTGAAGGTCATACGTCATTTTTTGCCATTCTAAAACATGTAATTGGAGGTCGGATGTCCCACAATATAAATTCTGAATCATGCAGGGTGGAGCACGTGAACTTCTTGCAACAAACCTTTTAGGATTTTAGTTTGGTATTTTTTTTATTATCATCTGAAACACATTCCGTTTAGTAGTTGAACTACTCGCTGTTTTCATATTGAACTTCGGCCACATATTTTTTGTTTGTAATGCCTCACCCGTTCCTCAGAGTTCCATAAATGATAAATTAATAGAAAGTTTTATGAAAAGCACAACTTTTTTAATAGGGTTAAACTTTTCTTTTCAAACAACATATACCAATTTATTTTAACCATTTACTTTTCGAATATACCCCTTGGAAAGTTGTTGAATAGAAAATAACTTTTTTATGTAGAGTATTTTTGTTCCAAACTTGTAATGGATTGAGAGAATTATTTTAAAACATGAGACACAACATCTTTTTTGTGTTTTTTGAACATGTAAACGCACGCCGAACCTCTCTAACAAGAATTGTTGAACTTTCGGGGGAAGAGCACTTGAACTTCTAGGAAAAGAATTAGACTTTGCCTTTTTACTCTTTTTTTCTTGTATGAAACACACACCATGCAGTACATGAACTTATGGCTGTTATCACTTTGAACTTCTCACCATTTGAATTTAGTAATGAAAAAAATCTGAGTTTTTTTATAAACATCGAGCCGCTCTAACTTTTTTATTTGAACATCTTTTTGTGTTGTTTTAGAAATGTGAAAATTAGAGTTTTGTTATAAACATCGAACTTCTTTGTTATTTACAATAGAACTTATTGGTCCTATTCTTTAGTAACCAGAAAAAACCGAGACGCCAAATAAATTTCAAACTGCTTTGTTTTATTCTTAAGTAACGAGAAAAAAACTGAGTTTTTAATATGCATTGAACTGCTCCATTTTTTAAAATTGAACTCCTTGGTTCATCTTTAGTATGGGGGAAAATCAAAGATTTTTATAAACATATCAACGAGTTAATTTTTTTAATTCGGAATTCTTGGTATTTTTCATTAGTAAAGGCAAAAGTCCTACTTATGTAAGAAACATCGAACCACTCACTTATTTTAATTTGAACTTCGAGACGTTAAAAAAACAGGGGCAAATCTATGTGTACAAACTTTTTAAACTTCTCGTTTTTTTAATTTGACCTTCTTGGTTTTGGAATAAACATTTTGAAATTATATGTTATTTAAATTTGAACTTATCCTATTCTTTATTAAAATGTAGAGACACCATTTTTTTATAAACTTTTCGAAAATGCACAAAATGACATTGGTTTTTTTAACATGTAAATCCTAGGTTTTAATAAACTTCGAACTTTTGTGCTATTTTAATTTTAACTTCATATTTAAAAAAAATTGAGTATAGAGTTCTTTTTGATTTTTAAATAAACATCAAATTTGACTAGTTTTGTAATTTGAACTTCATGATTGATTCTTTAATAACAAGGGATATTTGAGTTTTCTAATAACGGTCAAATCATTGTTGTTTTAAAAAAAATCGAACCACCTCATTATTTTAGTTTGAACTTCTAGATTTTGTAAAAGCATGGAAAATATATTTTAAACATTTTTAGTTGCTTCTTTATTTTAATTTGCTCTTTTTGTTTTATTCTTCAGTAACGAGCAAAAAATCTGAGTTTTTATATATTTCGAACACTAGTGAATATATTTAGCGTCAATATATTTTGAATAGAACCACACACACACACTTGAGCATGCATGCAACACACACGCGCACGCGCACACATATATACACACACACACACACACACACCAGAGCGCGCACGAATGAAAAAACGAACACATGAGCTCGCAACACACACGAGAACACACGAACACCCACACTGTGAGCGTGCACAAACAGGAGACATCACAATCATCACGCACGCACCAAACACACTAATCTTTTTAGTAATAAAAAATACTATGTCGTAACGATCTTTCTTGAATTTGAATTTTCATAGAGCTCTTCTTTTTGAACTTCTCAATATCTTCATATAACCTCGATGCCAGCATGTACGACTGAATGAATATTCAGTTATCCACACTCTGATGCCTGATGCCAGCAAGCACTTCATGTAGTAGTAGCAGGGAGGCAAAGCTTCATGGTCTGTTACATGATTTGGCACACGATCAAAATGGGGCTAAGTTGGAACAAAAACGGAGCGGGTACACAAACTGGATGGGGGGAACAGTACAGCTGAACTTCACACATCCAAACTAGTTAGAGAACACAAAATATTAAATCAGTTAGTACAACTTCCAGGTACTGCACACACTCGCACTAAGATTTTTTAGTGAACACAAAATATGAACTTGACGTAGACCCATGGTAGAACTTTTTGGTACTGCACACACTTGGATTGAGACATTTTCCATTCAGGCTCAGGAGGTGGTAGGTTTAGGATGAACGTTTGAAGGTCCACGCAAGTTAATTGAGAAACAAACTCCATAAGATTTCCTGCAGGACAAGAAAATATCTTAGCCTTTTTTCAATTAATGCAAGAAATATATTATTTGCATTTTAAAGCACATATTTTTGTTCTCTAGTGAAAAGAGCACAAGTATGTGCACATGAAAGTATGAAACCATCAACCAATAGTTTGTATTGTGAGGTTTCTAGTTAGGCGTGAACATATGAAGTGTGCACCATGCTTTCAAATTTTCTTCATCCTACACCATTGCTCCCTTCTCAGGCATTAACCCAAACACTACTTAGACACAGAAACATGTTGCAGTTTTTTGGTGCATATATATAGCAACAGAGACATAGGCAAGAGACGAAACAATCCTCAGTTCAAAGTTTTGACAAAATCCCATTTGATATAAGAAACCAAGCAACAACAAAATGGTATTGGCAAACGTTGTTCATCTTACATAAGACTTATTCCACTTTTTTATTCCTCCTCTTCTCATGAAGAATACGTCAGAGAAAGCATATGCGTACCAGGAACTAGAAAATTAGGTGTTCCATCTCTTAGTCGATGACGATTTTTCTGGTTGTCGTATGCCCTAACCATCCTAGGAAAGGTCAAGGCAGCCCTCGTGAGAAGTTCAACTAATAGAGGAGAGCGTCCGTCGCAAAAAATAGGGTACAAACGGAGGCAGAATGGATGAGGTTGGGGAAAGTCAAGCGCGGCGGGTCTCAGAAGTGATGCGACCAGATTGGGAAGTTAAGCGAAGTTGCTCCCGGACGAGCCCTGTGAAGGTAGGGTCATAGAAGGACAACAGAACACAGGCAGCCGGTCGGGTCTCCCTTCCCGTCCGGTGGCATGGACTTGTGGGCATGCTGGAGCTAGGTAGTGGCTTGGGAGGCGGCGACGCCTCATCATATCGGGCGGTGGTGATGCATGGCAATGGCGGTGGTGGATGGTGCGCCGGGAGGCTAGGGGCCACGACGGTGGCATATAGGGGCGGCGGGGAACCTGGGATGCATGGCGGAGGATGGATGTGGAAGCCCACGGCGGCGCGCGAGGCTCCACTGCCTGGCGGCGGCGTTCGGGGATCCATAGCCCGGCGGCGCAAGGGGATCTAGGGACAACTGTGACTAGTAGATGGCAATGGGCGTGGGTGTGGGCGACGGCTCCCGTGGGTGGCGGATCAGGAACCGGCAGCACTGTGGGGAAGGTGGGGATCGGAAGGGCATGTGCTGGTGGGGATCGTGGGGGTGTGCTGAGATCGATTTTTTTCCTTCGCTATATCAGTTCAGGAGTCCGGGAGGATCTCGTCGGGCCCTTATAGGGCTGGCTATGGTCAAAATAACTATTTTGATCCTGGGATCAGAATAGTGCTACTCTCTCTCTCTCTCTCTCTCTCTCT
>NC_041384.1:695316092-695323587 GCF_002162155.2 Triticum dicoccoides
GCATGGGACGAACCCCCCCCCCCACTGCTGCCTTGAAGTTGGGAAACTGACATCGTACATATTGAAACAGGCTTGGAGTCGGGTACAGTGTTCGGTTTGTAATGTAGTTGTTGGCCTATCGAAGTTGCGCACTCGGGATTTAAACACATCACACACCACCGTACCCATACATATTTTTGGGCCGCATGCAGTGTATACGGGGTCTTCTGATCGACCATGTCTCCCTTGTGTGTTTTTTGTGACGACACGCATATCTGTGAGCTCCCCGAGTGTATATATATCATCCCTTTGACTGATAATGAGGGGTATGTGTTGGCCATGAATGGATTCCTCCTAGTTCGTGTTAGGGCCGGTCACTGTCACATGCCGCTCTACCAAAGCACGAGCTCATGTGTTGTCAGGATTCCTTCCCGCATGCTCGGATTGCTGGGTTCGACCTACATCAAACCCTACATGTCTCGTCCTTAACTACCTTACCTTCATGGTTGTTGTATGTATCGATAGGTAGGCACCACATCTAAATTGTACATTTTTCTATATTGAAAACACACATCACCCCTTCCCAACGTACATCATTTTGGGCCGCATGCAAAAGTGGCTGGTTTTGTGGTCGCTCTCGTGCGATTTTTATGATGGTTCAATCTATTGGCCCAAGAGGTTTATCGACAACAACAACTATCATTTGACCAAATGATAGATTCATTGGTCCGTCTTATGGTAGGTCATGGCGACATGCATGTATGACCAAGGTATCGATCATTACGTGCATCCGTCCTGCTGACACGAAGTGGGAGGTGGTGGGCCAAGCATCCTAGAAGGTTCAACCATGGAGCTTTTCCTGGTGGCGACGTGACGGGACGGGTGAGAGCGTGCGTCCATGTTGTTTCTTCTTTCGTGTTTACTTGCTAGCCGTAGCTGGCAAGGCCATGCGTGCTTGTCCTGTCCAGTGTCCACACCGCACGTACTACCGACAATCAGCCTCCTCTCGGTGCATCTTACTGCTTGCAACCGGTCTCAAATGCCAGACGCTCCTCCTCCGTAGTAGCCCACTGTAGTTTTCTTCTGTAAAGAAGAAGAGAACTTGTATTTTACTGTTGCTGCCCCAGTTTGATTCGCATGCAGATCACGGTGTGAAAAGGGGGGTCGAAACTGGCATTGCTGAACTATGTTTCGCAAGGCGTCTTCTGCCTTTGCATGCGATGATTATATAAAAGAAAGTGTTGTGGTTGCTGGGTTTGATTAGTTACAGGCAGCGAACATTGTCACCTAACAGTTTGGCATTGGCCCCTAAATATAACAGAGTGGTTTCTTTATAGATGAAGATAGGGGGCGGCTTATTATAATGGCAGGTGCTTCAGGATCGGCGCTGACAGTCACATGCTTGCTGATACGGCGATCGATCCATTGCCCAAAAGGATTGGTACACGTGTGATGTTTTTCATGTTATGTACATATTGGTTTGTGTGAAGTTCATGTACAACTACCCAAGGAGTTCAACAATCACTCACCATGAAAGAAGAAGAGGTAAGCAACGCCCAGGCTGTTCAAATTCCCTGCGTCAGGCTGTGCAATTCCGCTTGTGTGAACAAAGGGGGAGAAGTTTCTTCTTATATGTTGATTCTGCACTTGTATGGTGCATTTTGTCTCAGCTTTTATGTGTATTCATTGCTTCACTTAAATTGTGTTCAACAGGGTACAAAAAGTTTGCATACAAACTATTTGTGTATGTCTATAAGAGCTATTGTTGTGCTAGTGCCATGAGAAAATGGAGCTTTTTCGAGTTGTTTTTTTTGTAATACATGTGAAGACTTCGGTATGAACAGAAGGAGCTTTTTTCATGGTGAACAAGTGATCTTTTTGCTGTAATTTTGTTGTTGCTCTAATCGGCATGTATGAAATTTCGCAAGGATGTGCATAATTAACCAGCTACTTTTTGAGATAAAACTAGTACGTAACGAGTGGTAAAAAGAACACATAGTTTGCAAAAAAAATCAACTTTGGGGTAGAGAGACACAAGTTGGAAAATTTCTCCTCGCCTCTACATTGTCCTTCTCAAGCACCATGTGCCCAGGGATGGAAATTCCCAAGCACTATGTGCCTAGGGTTGTCTTTGTCTGCTCTTGTTCCGGTGTTCGTTTTAGAAATGAAGTTCAGCCTTATCCTTGTGAAGGTTCAATGTGTGCGCCAGTTGCAGGTATTCACAAGTTTCAAAAAGGATATATTTCTGTTGTGTGTGCCATGTGTGTGGGGTGTACTAAAAATGTTCTGCGGGGGATAAGTTCATAGTTTCTGTCACTCATAGTTCAAAAAAATCGCTTTCAAAAAATCCAAAACACCTTAGGTGTCTATGAAAAGAGAGTTGAACTCATGAAAAATATCACGTGACAAGTGAACCTTGTGAATACAGGGTTTAAAAAATGTTCCATTGTAACACATCATGTAACTAAAGTGAACAGTAAAAAAAGAGAAAATCAAAAATTGAACACTTGTTTTAAAAAATAGAAGTTCAAATTAAAATAGCGGAGAAGTTCTTTGTTAATTATAAAACTGGGATTTTCACATTTAATAAAAATAAACCAAGAAGTTCAAATAAAAAGCATATCAATTCAAAATTATACACAAAATGGTATCTTCCCATTTAAGAAAATTAAAGGTTCAAATTTAAATAACGGAGAAGTTCGATATTTATTACAATATCAAGAAGGTCAAATTGAAAAAAATGAGTAGTTCAAAAAGTTTATAAAAAGAGATTTTCCTTCTTTTAAAAATAAGACCTAGAAGTTCAACTTTAAATAATTCATTAGTTCGATATTTATTACATAACTAGAACTTTTCTCGTTACTAATGAATAACACCAAGAAGTCCAAACTAAAAAATTATGAAGTTGTTTAATGTTCATATAAACTTGGATTTTCACAAATGTTAAAGATTAAAACCAAGAAGTTCAATTTCAAAAAATGGAGTAGTTAAATGTATATAAAAAACTCAGGTTTTCGAGTTACTAATGGATAAACCAAGAAGTTTAATTGGGAAAAGCCGAGTAGTTTGATATTGATTTAAAAAATCGGATTTTTCTAGTTACTAAAAAATAAACCAATAAGTTCAATTCGAAATAACTAAGAAGTTAGATGTTTCTAAAAAACCCTCCAATTTTCACATTTCTAAAAGGCACAATGAAGTTCAAATAAAAAAGTACAGCGGTTCAATGTCTATAAAAAACTCAGATATTTTCGCGTAACCAAGAGAAGTTCGGATTAATAACCGCCAGAAGTTCATGTACTAAACAGTATGCATTTCGTATTAAAAATAATAATGAAAAATCAAAGGCTAAAAAGTTTTGTTGCTAGAAGTTCAAGTGCTCGGCTCAAGAAATTTAAAAAATTCTTGCGAGAGAGGTTCACCTTGTATTTCCATGTTGGATTTTTTCCGTACAAAAATTGAATACAATTCTTTACTCAAAAAATATAAAAAAGGTGAAGTTCATATTGAAATAATAGAGAAGTTCGGAGTTTATTAAAACCTAGGATTTACCTGCTCAAAAAATAAAAAACACAACGCCATTTTTTGTACTTTTATAAACAACTCATAAACGAAAAAAATGGTTGCTAGAAGTTCAAGCGCTCGGTGAGGAAAAATTCAAAAAATTCTTGTGAGAGGTTCACCGTGTATTTAGATGTCCAAAATACGTTAAAAAATGTTGTTTTTTGGGTTTTAAAATAATTCTCTCAAACAAGAGAGAAGTTCAAAGTGATAATAACCAGAAGTTCATGTACTGCATGGTGTGTGTTTCGTATAAGAAAAATACAATAAAGTAAAACAGAGTGAAGTTCAAACAGATATGCCCCAAAAGTTCAGCAACTTCACACAGTGCAAATAACAGCACGTCAAAAACAGAGTGAGGTTCAAACAGACATGCCCGTGAAATTCAACTACTTCACACAGTGCATTTTCATTCACGATGAATGCATAAATCATGATATCGCCATTTTTTAATTTACCTCAAAACGACAGGAATATCATTTGTGTAAGTTCAAGTCCTCGGTTGGAGAAAGTAAAAAAATTTATTGTGAGAGACGTTTGTACAAAAGGAATATTATTTGTGTAACACTAACGAATGGATGAGAAAATTACAAACAAAAATAGGTCACAGAAGTTCAACGTGAAAACAACAGGAAGGTCAACTACTATGCTGAATGAATTTTTGATGAAAAACTTTTAAATCGTCGCGAGTATGGAAAGATGATCAACACGGGAAACTTGTGTTCTTACAGCAGCTTTCCATCCGTATATCACCTGCTCAATTCCGGTGAGTGGACGGAGAGTTACGAGCAGTGGATGAAGAGGTACGAGCAAAAAAAGAACGTGAAAAAACAGAGTGAAGTTCAGGTACACGCGCCGAGAAGTTCAGGTTCTTCACGCGGTGCATTTTCGAAGAATCTGTTTCGCGATAAAGGCAGAACGCATGATCCCGCCGTTTTAGAAATTACTTGAAAACGGCTAGGAATCAGAGAAAACCATCAACATGAAAAAGTTTCGCATTTTCTGTAGCTTTTCAGCGATATATTATTTGCCCCATTCCGATAAACTTTGTAGAAATTACAGCGAAAATACGTTTTTCGCCATTTTCAAAACTGACTTAAAACCGTAAAGAATTGTGAGAAACAATACATACAAAAAAGTTTCGCATTTGTTCAAGCTTTCCAATGCCATATCATTTGCTACATTCGGACATACGGTTAAAAAAATAGCTCGAAAATACGAACTCGGTAGGACTTGGATCATTTTCTAAATTACTCTTAAACCATTCAAAATTAGAAAAAAAATTACAAAATGAAAAAGTAGCGCATTTTCATAAGCTTTCCAACGCCGTATCATATGCCTCCATTGGATTAGCCGTTTAGAAATCACATCGAAAAAACGAACTCAGCTGTTCGGTTTACGAATTTTACATTTTTTCAAATTACTCTTTAACCATAGGGAATTAGAGAAAACTTTCAACATGTGGAAGGAGCGGTTTTGCAGCAGCTTTCCAACGCCATATTGTATGCCTCATTCCGATAAACGGTTTAGAAATGTGATCGAAAATACAATTCACGTTTTTTGTGCGAAGAAAAAACGGTTTTCAAAACTGCTCTTAAACCGCTTGCATTTTGCCAAAAATTTTAAGTTGGGTCATGATACTGGTGTCCATAGCTTTCCAACGGTATATCGCAAGCCCCATTTGGGCAATGTTGGCGGAAGTTCAACCTAGTTCACAGGGAATTTCAACGTACTACTAGCGGGGCAGGTCAGGTTGTGATCAGAATATTATTCTCATCCCGTGATCAGAATAGTGTTTATATATATATATATATATATATATATATATATATATATATATATATAGGAAAATGGGTCCATACTCCTGCTCTGTGCAAGCCGCACATGGTTCTCTAAACGGCCGCTGTTAGGCAACAAACCCGTTTAGCATTTAATAATTAATCTAGTTAATTGCGTTGGATAATCACGCGAGATCCCAAAGTCAGTTAAACGGATCCCGTGTTTGTAGGTAGCACGCAGACCATATCATCCAGATACTACCGAAAGAACTCTCCATTTTCTTTAGAATACTCCGTCGTTCTGCACCGCCGCCGTCGGCGACAACGACGCATGTATTTCTGCTGCTCAGTCTTATAGCGGCCGTCGGCGACTAGCATGTGCGTATCAACCGAGCAGGTGCACACCATCTATGCTCCTCAATCTTGTAGCGATCGTCGGTGACTAGTGTGTGCATGTCAACTGAGCAGGGGCAACGAGACGACGGCCTCCATGTTTCTCCGTGTTGTAGGCCACTGGCAACATACATCAATCCCCGTCAGCGAGGTGAATATGGGTCACCCACTGCCACCCCAACTTAATCAGTAAGAATCCATTGGCTAGAGTATACAGAGCTAGATCTATTTTTTTTTAGTTGATCTAGATCCATTCTTGTGTATGTGCGACTGATGTTCCTGGAGCATAATATACCACAGATGGACGGCATTAATTTTATGTTAATTCTCTTGTATTTTTATGATTCATTATTTTCTGCACAATAACAGATCTTTTCATGTGATTTGCGCGGCAGCACTCCAGCACCCCAGAAGACCTCCCATCGGTGGCGTAGGCATCCACTTCCTCATGCACCTCAAGTAGACACCTATGCATACTTCATTTCAGATCTTTATATTTCTCACTTTTCCTTATATTCTAGTTTGATGGATGGATCGAGTTAAATGGTCAACCAATTATCGCCTCCAAGCCGGTTATCAACAACGACACGGAACTAGGACCTCTCATCGACGTGTGATGCATGGCCGATGGTGGCCTCATGCTGAAGATGTATTCCGATATATACTTAGTCAAATCATTATACTCGTATATGAAAGTATACGCACTGGTGGCACGCTTTTTTACTTACAAGAATATTTGATGGATACATACTCTATTCTTGTGGATGTCTACTTTCTAGATATACTCCATTATGCAGGGTAATGTTGTTTTAAAGTTAGTGTAGTTGGTCGTTATACTACTCTTAATATTGTATATACTAAAAACTGGAATGTAATGCGTCCATATATTAAATACAACTTATTTTCCAAAAGAATGAAAAAAAAAGGTGTACATATACGCTCACAAAAAAAATCAGTCAGCAAAACGCAATATAGTATGTACATGATTAAAAAGTTTGTCGTATATCAGCAAAATAAAGTACACACTCACTCACAGATAAAAGAAGTATATGACTAACAGGAAAAATATGTAAACCTTCTCGGCACAATATATGGTATATACGAGTCACAAAAATATATTATAAACTCATTCATGACAATGTTGTATATACCCTCTATGCAAACTAAAGTATTTATCCAACCACTCAAAAAATAGTATACATACCTTCATGGCAAGAAATATGATATATACCACCTCAAAAAAGTATATATATACTACTTTCTGGGAAAGAAAAGAGTTTTTTTGTGAGGTAGAACAAGCACCTCTCTGTAAGGGTATATACTCCGCGTTTAAAAAAAAGTTATATACTATGTACCAATAAAGTAGTATATACCATGCTCAAAAAGTAGTAGTAGTATATACCCCTCTCGGCAAAATAAAACATATATTTCCTCACAAAAAAGTACCTCTTTGTAATGTATATGCGATCCCTCACCAAATACAATATAGTCACTCTAGATAAAAGGTGGTATATCCTTTAAATTCCGTACTCTAGATAAAAGGTGGTATATCCTTTAAAAATTTCGTGACATACGTACTTCCTCTCAGTATCATATATACTACTTTCGGTGGTAGCATGTGTTGCATGGAAGAAAAATGAAACAGAAAATACGTTGGTACTTCAACCAACTAGTTCAAAAGTTAGATAGGTACGTACGAGCGTTCCTAAATTCTAGGTGTTAGATTTCGTGCATGCAACGTAATTTAGCACTTTTCTTGCTAATCTGCACGGCCAATCCAAAAA
>NC_041384.1:695323850-695332322 GCF_002162155.2 Triticum dicoccoides
TAACACCCCTTAAGACCTTATTCTGCACACCAAAACGCCTTATTCTGCACACCACCAAGATCGCGCCGCCGCCACACCCCTCCCGGCCTTCTACCGCGGCAGCGGCCTGGGCGAGCCGCCGCCCCTCCCCTCCCGGTCTTCTACCGCGGCAGCGGCCTGGGAGCGATGCCGCCCCTCCCTCCCCGCTTTCTCCCGCGGCGGCGGCCTAGGAGCGACGCCGCCCTTCCCCTCCCGGCCTTCTTCCGCTGCAGCGGCCGGCAGCAACGCCGCCCCTCCCCTCCCGGCCTTCTTCTGCGGCGGCGGCCAGGCAGCGACGCCGCCCGTCGCCTCTCGGCCTTCTTCCGCGGAAGGCACCGAGCAACACCATCCTATCGGCCTTCTTCCATGGCAGCAGCTCGGTAGCGCCGCCACCGAACTCCTCCGGGCTTGCAATTAGCTGTACTTCATCAGATGTGGATTGGTGCTGCCTCGACATCAAACCAATTCGAGCAAGGAGGAGTGTGCGCAAGGTTGCTTCATCCACGGTAGCTTCTTGGAATAAGTCTGCATCGACCTTCAGAGCAAATCCTCCTTCCCCGTTCACCTTGAGCAACGTCCAGACCGCCCATGAACTTCTAAAGGGCAAGTGGACTGCACGGGCGAACGTGAAAGTTGTGCACGCGGACGAGAAGGGAACTTCCTCCTGTAAACACAAGGAATCACTGCATCACGAGGTAAGCAGTACACTTCCTCAACCATCTCTGTGTACTTATCATAGACAAAGTAGTACAAGCAGTACAGCGCGCGATTATGCAGTACAAAACCTATGCAGTGCGGTTGCTTCAGTTTGTTGTGGGGGAAAATGCAGTACGCTTGTATAGGTTCATTACAGATAATGATGCAGTGCGGTTGCTTCAGTTCACCTTGCGGGGTGATGCAGTCACGATGCAATGCTTCGGCAGTACCATTTTGAACACATTGCAGTTCGCATGATTCAGTTCATTTAACCTGACAATGCAGCTCGGTCATTTTGTGTGCAGGAGATGACGTTCAGCAGATACAAAATGCCGCGCATAATTGACAACACTGAGAACAACAACTTTCAGAAGAGTGGATATTCTTCTGAAAGAGATACTGGATGGGTTACCCCTGAGTTTCCTCATGGATTCTTCACGACGACAAACATGGTGCAGTAGTCTCCACAAGAAGATTTTTCACATGACGAAGATGTAGTTGAAGATGACGATGATGTCACATTCGTCTGGAAGGCACTCACCAACGCGATGATGAAGATGATGACGATGAAGATGAGCCGATAACAGTTCTCAACCCAGAGTATAAGCATGAGTTCACTATGTTTGGACAGCATGTCCGAACAGACAATGATGACGCAGTTGAACACGATGTTGCAGCAGATAATGATTATGTCTATGATGATGTGCCACTGCTCCAAAACTTTCAAACCAATCCACCGAGACATCGTCACAACACTGGATTACCACCACGTCCACCTGCCGCAGCCCAAAACAGAGCTCAGCGTCCACCTGCTGCACCGAAAAACAGAGCTCCAACCAGACCTGCTGCATCAACTTCGACGCTGCGGCCACCAATGGTGCCTCGGTCAAAAGTAAACAGCAGGTACAAATCCTCCTCATTGTTACCGCCGCGAGATCCTCAACTACACACATCTGCTATAACCCCGCCATGTCCAATACAACCCGGCGAGCTGCAAACACCATCAGGCGAATGACTCTACACACATGTAAGTTTATGGTCTGAAAAAAATAAATAGTTGCAGTCCATTCAGATAACATTGCAGTGCACACTGATATTTCTTGTGAGCTTTGGCTAGGAACATTGCAAATGCTTTATTAAACTCGTATGCACTCCTCGTATTCAAAAAACAGAACAGAACAAATTTTCTCATATAGCATTTCCATTAATGCAGGATAAAAACATGCCGCTGAATCTCGTACCTGCTGCTGGAATGAAATTCACCACATACGACAAGGCATGGGACTTTTACAACAATTATGCAAGATGTGCAGGGTTTGGTATACGCAAGAGGGCAAAACACAGGACAAATGCCTACATTGTCTTCTCAAGAGAAGGGGTCCACAAGCAGGCCGTGTCAGATTATCACCGGGTACGTCAGAAGACATCAAAAAGGATTGGCTGCAATGCAAATATTAGAGTGAAAAAAAGGAAGGATGGCAAATTTGTGATAGAAATGGTTCAACTTAACCACAATCACAAGATGCTGGAAAGCCCCGGGATGCTTTTGCACATGCGATCGCAAAAAAAGATGATCCTTTGATAGACCAGTTAGTGAAAGACATGCAACTAGACAACCACACACATGCTCAGATGATGTCGACGCTGTCGCATATGTCCGGTGGTCTGCAGTACATGGGACATACTAGCCGCGACTGGGTAAATAGGTAAGCACGTAACAGAGCATATCTCTTGAGCATTCTGTCTGTAATTATTCCCTGTTTGGTGAGATAAGTTTGCATTGTCTCTGAAAATGCAGGAAACAGAAGTTTGCCAGAGAAGAGTCTGAAGATGATGTCAAGAAACTTCTGAATTTCTTCAAGAAAATGCAAAAGATAAACCCAGAGTTCTTCTATGATTATGACGTTGATGCAGATAACCGTGTAAGAAACGTCTTTTGGGCGAATGCAAGTTGCAGAGGATCGTATGAAGATTTTGGAGACTGCGTTACATTTGACACGACGAATAAAACTAACAAATTCCACATGCCGCTGGGAGTGTTTGTGGGGGTGAACCATCATCTACAGAGCACGATATTTGCTGTTGCACTCGTGCGAGATGAAACAATACCATCATTTGAGTGGGTTTTCAAAACCTTTCTGAGGTGTATGAGCAACAAGCCGCCAATCTGCATGCTCACAGGTACAAAAATAAAAAACACCTGCATACTTACGTTTTGTTTTGTTTTGTGCACTTATATTTCTTCCATCTATCTTGCAAACACACAAACAACTTAATAAAAAAAAACATTGTTTGTCTCTTCTTAGACCAGTGTTCTTCGATGAAGGCAGCAGTAAAAACTATCCTCCCACAAACTCTGCATAAGCTGTGTCGGTGGCATATCATGAAGAAGTACAAGGACCACCTCGCCTTGCTGTATAAGGCGCACGAGAAGCTCAAGGACGAACTCAATGCAGTGCTGAACCACCCACTAATGCCGTCAGAATTTGAACGAGCATGGAAGAACCTCATTCAGAGGTACAACTTGCAAGACGACGAAGTGATGAATTCACTATGGGATGACAGGAACGAGTGGATCTTAGCTTACTACAAGGACATTTTCTGTGCTCAGATGACTTCCACACAGAGAAGTGAGAGCATGAACCGCATACTAAAGAAAAATTTTGTCAAGGAGAAGCATGATCTCCATCTGTTTGCTCAGCAGGTGGACAAGTGCATTCAGACCAGGAAGGCCGTCGAGCACGCAGAGACAGTAGAAAATGAGGTAAACAAAATGTCAATCAAAAACTGCTTAAAAACATGACTACAAAAACAAACAATTTTTTCATTTCTCTGGATCGTAACAGTGCATTCGTGATCATGCAGTCAGAGGTAAAAACAACAACAAAGTTTGGCTTCGAAGTTCAGCTATCAAAAGTGTATACAAGGGCAGTGTTTGTAGATTTCAAAGAAACACTCTACCATAGCACTACATTCAGAGCAGAACGGTGCCCTGTGAACCCGACAAAGTATCTCGTACACCACTACAACAGATCGGATGCATTTGACTGGGCAAGGCATAATTTCCAAGTGGTCGCCGATGAAGAGAAAGGTGTCTACGAATGTGAGTGCAAGCTCTGGACACACACAGGTGAGACTCCTAGCAAAAAAAATTCTAGATTCTCATAGTCATGCACGAAAGCTAACTTAATGAACTTTAAAAGTACATATGCATGTGTAATTCACAAAACTAAATGAAGTTCACTTCTTTAAAAATGAACAAATAATGAAAAAAATATATGTTTACTAATTTCATGCAGTTCACTTACAGAACAAAAAAAATCATGTGTTTGTCTGCAGGCTTCTTCTGCGTCCATGTCTTATGCATGCTTTTTCATTTTAGAGTACTCAACATTCCTGAGGTGTACATCATGAAAAGATACACCCGTAACGCAAGATCAGATGCAACGTTTGACAGAAGAGACTATGAACAAACAGCACCAGATGGAACCTCGCTTTTTTGCCGTAGAAAAATGTTGACAAAAACAACAATGGACCTTGCAAACAGAGCGACAAGGTCCGACGCTGGGTGCCACAGAGTGTTGTCTGGTATGAGGGCACTGATAGAGGAAGTTGACGTGCTCAACGAAGAAGAAGAAGCAGCAAAACTAAAGCAAGCAGAGAAATCCCAGCATGACAATAATGCCGAGCAAGTAGAAAATACTGAACACATCGGAACTGGTGCTATAAAAAAAGAAACAATTCTTCCACCTCCTGTTTCAAACACAAGAGGAAGGAAGAAAGGGGGAGATGCAACCCAGAAAAAGGTGGCATGCAAGGAGAAAAATGATGACAAAAACAATAAGCCACAGCCTGAGCTGGACAGTGATGGTCACCCACTAGGAATAAGAAGGTCCAAGACATGTAATGAAATCAGCGGCCACAATTCCAGGACGTGTACAAAAAAATGAACAAGAAAAACGAGGACATGGAGATGCACAACAAACCAGAAATTCCACTCACAACACTAAGAAATGGACGAAACCGATACGTTGTAGCATCTGCAAAAAGAGGAAGAGACACAATTCAAGAACCTGCCCCAAAAGAAAAAGAAAAAGATCAGAAAATGAGGAAGACGAAGAAGGTGAGATCAAAGAAGAAGATGATGATAGAACTGAAGAAGAAATGGCTTATGAAGAAGCAGATGGAGAAGAGGAGGAAGAAGAAGAGAGTGAAGAGGACGAAGAACGGGAAGAAACTGAAGAAATAGTGGCGTATGAAGAAACAGATGATGAAGATGATGAAGAGGAAGAAGAGAGTGAAGAGACTGAAGAGAGTGAAGAGGACGAAGAACATGAAGAAACAGTGTCAACAAGACCACCACAAGGAAATGCTGTTGTACAGAAAAAACCGAGAACAACACCACTTTCAAAAAATAAGGTAGGAGCAAAGAAGGATGCAGTTCACAACACTGGAAAACGAAAACCACCATCAACCAGCACGCGGGGATCAAAGAAGGATGCAGTTCACAGCACTAGAAAACCAAAGCAGCCATCAACCAGCACGCGGGGAGCAAAGAAGGATGTAGTCCACAGCCGTGGAAAACCAAAGCAGCCATCAACCAGCACGCGGGGGGCTACAAACAGAAAGGTGCAGAGACAAGAACCAGCAACACCGCCATGGTAAACAAAAGAAAGTGCGACATTAGACACGCTCCAGTCACCGCGCAGAAGCAGCAGGTTAACGACCAAATAGATGACCAGACAATAAATTAATCGTATGCATAGCAGTTTGCTTATCTCTATGACTTATGTATCAGTTTAAATTTTGTGTAAACACAAATTTCTCGTTGACTATGAGTTATTCAACTAAACCATGTGAAAGAGAATATGGTATATAGAGTATCACATATATATATATATAGCAGTCTTGAGTAAAACATTAACACATTTTGATTCAAAAACCATGTAAAAAATGTTGTTAGCTCGCTGCAGTCCAACGAGTAGTACATATAAAACGCATTTCAATATGCAGTATGGAACTTGCAAATATGCAGTACGCTTCGAACTATCATGCAATACTATAGACTAACTACATGGAGCACACACCATACAAATTGGGAAAAAATGTGGAAACATTTAGTGCTCAGCTAACATATAAGCAGTTCACATATTGTAATCATGTAAACACAAATTTCCCACTGAATAATAATTGAAGTGGTTCAGATCACAAAAGTGCTTGTTACAAAACACATCAAAAAAGATGAAGCGTTCAACACGCAAAAGTACTTATTACAAATCAACCTCATAACCTTAGCCAATCACTTCAAACGTGATTCTAACCGTACGATCCTCGAGTTCAAAGAAGTTGAGGACAACAACTTGCTCAGACTTCAGGCCACTATCAATGACAAATTCCTTCCACCCTTTGTGCAGACACAGCCGCCCGTCAACGCCTACAGTGTACTTGGCTGGTTGAAGGTATCCATTACCAAGAACAACTTGAAGAATTCCTTTCTTCTTGAGCCGGACATACCTAACAGCTCGTTTAGGAATTTTCTGTAAAAATAATAAAACTGTTTGAGAACGAAACTAGCAGTGCAATTCTCATACTGTGCACAGAGATAGATGAAGTGCACAACAGTCCAACGAGTAGTACATATAAAACGCATTTCAATATGTAGTATGGAACTTGCAAATATGCAGTACGCTTCGAACTATCATGCAGTACTATAGACTAGCTACATGTAGTACACACCAAAAAAATTGGGAAAAAATGTGGAAATATGTAGTGCTCAGCTAATATATAAGCAGTTCACATATTGTAACCATGTAAACTAAAACATAAGCTACATGCACACAAGCATAAAAATAAAAACAAGAAATAAGAACACATTGCAGTACACTTCAAAAAACAAAGAAAAAAGTGCGTTCCTAAAATACTACAAGTTCAGAATGCAATGGAATTATACAAAAAAACACAAAGAAAAAAAATCATATCTAACGAATCATAGCATCTTGTAGTGAGTCTCCACATCTGTTGGCATAAGCTGATGGACAAAAGGACTCGTGCAGCCAAGCCCACGCCGAATCAAGGCAAAATAGAACGCAGAAACGTTGATCTGGCCCATATCGATTCCTTCTGTGAATACTGTACCATATGCAAGCTGCTCGGCTCACCAAGTTCGGCACAACACCTTCACACCACGACGAGCACGACGGGCCTGCGAGCAAGCTGAACAATTGCAGTGTGTTGGCACACCACAACCATGGCCGCAGTAGAAGAGATACACACAGGGGCCTGGAGCCATCGCAACAAAAATCTAGAAAAGAAAAAAAAATAATAGGCTGGAGAAAGGACAGAACTTGCGGCTAGCGCAGAAATGAAATGCAAAGGAAGGGTATAAGTTAGCCTTCATTTATATAAGAGGAATGCAAAAAGGTCAAAACTGAAAATTAAAGGGGACTTAATGGAAATTATGTTCCCAAGAATAAAGGACAATCAATAAAGGCTTATGTTACCAAAGAAAAAGGAACGAAAAAAGAAGGTGTACTTTGACTGCAACAATTCCCACAAACAAAACCGCAGATCATTAAAAAATAATACTCTGAAAAATTATAATCCACACACCATTTTATGTGTGCAGTTCTCCAAATTCGTACTAGGAAGTTCACTATATGTGTGGATGAAGTGGAGTACATGATAAAAAAAGCAAAAGAGAAGCACTTTCGCAGCATTGGCATAGCCAGTCACAACTTTTTGGCAAAAGGAGGATGCACGCAGTGCAAAATGTGTACACCTGCAGCACAGAACTATGACGAATGCAATGCGCATAGGAGCACAAAAGCAGTGCACACCCGTACACTAAGAAAAAAGGATATGAAAGAGGAAAAACAATAAAGAAAAATGATAACAATGCAATGCACAAAAATGTAGCCCAGAAAATGTGCAGTACGGTATGCGTGCACATGCAGTACTGAAACTAAATCAATGCAGTGCACGTATGATTTACTAAAAAAAGCAGTGCACGCCCCTATGTTGAAAAAGTAACAAAGGAAAAAAATTGACCACCCAGGTGCTACCAGCCCTAGCCAGTCTTGTAATAGGTATGCACCCACAGAAGGGGAGTCGTTCTGAGCCACAGTGAATGGGGCCAGTTGCACATGGGCCCACAGGTCATAGAGCATATAGCTAAGAGCGCCGTGTATAAGCGCCTAGATAAGTATATGGAGGATTTCGACCAGTATGTCTCGCCAGCGCTTATAAACAGGTCGGGCGCGCCTTCCGCGAGCGAGGTGGGACTAAACATTAGGACGCACACACAGCAAAACGGGAACCAAGCCGTGCTCACAGGCTGACTTGGACCCAAGTACGTCTCTAAACTAGCCGAACACAGGCCCAACAAGGCCGACTAAGAAAAAACAATAAGTTTTAAAAAATGGGGGGGGGTCACGCACGCAGCTAACGCACGCAGTGCGCTTGGTTGACAGGCGCAGTGCGGACATTCTGTTTTTCCCATCAAAGGGGACGCGTGCAAAAACCCACCCGGACCCCACACACCCTAAGATAGACAGGGGGGCGACGGGGTATGACGGACTCGCCTACGCATGTGGCGCCGCGGCAAGCCGCGTCGCCGCCTGCTCCGGCTCGTTCCAAGCTTGGGCTCGCAGGGAGATGTGGAGGGGGGTCACGACCCCCCCTCCCCACCCCCTGCTCGGCCTTGCGCTAACGCACGTAGTGTGCTTGGTTGACAAGCGCAGTCTGGACATTCTGTTTTTT
>NC_041384.1:695332877-695333384 GCF_002162155.2 Triticum dicoccoides
CACATAAAAAACATAACAGTCCACAAACATCAATACAGTTCACAGAACCAACATAAGGCAGTTCAACAAGTGTATACGTGAAGTGCAGTACATGCATAAACGAAGAACGACAAGGGCCCAAACACACACACTTGCAACACGAAGTGCAGTACTCAACGTTGGGGAAAGCAGTACAAATGACAAGGGCCCCAACACATAAATGAAGGACGCAGTGCGGACATTCTGTTTTTTCCATCAAAGGGAACGCGCGCAAAACCACCACCCCCCAAAACCCTAAGATAGACAAGGGGGCGACGGGGTATGACGGACTCGCCTACGCATGCGGCGCCGCGGCAAGCCGCGTCGCCGCCTGCTCCGGCTCGTTCCAGGCTCGGCCTCACAGGGGGATGTGGAGGGGGGGTCACGACCCCCCCTCCCCACCCCCTGCTCGGCCTCGCGCTAACGCACGCAGTGCGCTTGGTTGACAGGCGCAGTGCGGACATTTTGTTTTTTCCACCAAAAGGGACG
>NC_041384.1:695334601-695407125 GCF_002162155.2 Triticum dicoccoides
ATAGGCTAAAAGCAATATGTTTTTTGTTTTGGCAGAAAAAAGCAGTTCGGTGTCATAAAGCAATGCAGCTTTGGCATGCACACACATGCAGCACTTTGGTTGAATGCCAAAAAAATGCAGTTCTCTTATATTGGACAAAGAAGTTCGGCATCAAATGCGATACAGTTTATCGAACACATATCATACATATAAAGCGTGACCAAAATGCCAGTTCGCATAGACTGTGGTCGTCAAAAAAAAAATTATACACTTATATATATTGTATCTATTATTGATATAAAACACACATACATATACAAAATCATCCACATGCACTGCTGCATAAACGAACAAGAAGAAACCCAACGACAAAAAAGGTCTTTTTCATACATTGTCTACCTTAGTCAGCACACACAAACACAACATCAAAACCTAGCTATTGTCCACGCACAACCTTTTGCACCCAGTAGAAAAACAGTGCCCCAAATGACTGTTACTGCGTCTACGATTGCGACAGGGAAGTGAGCCCGAGGTCCGCAATCAGTTCACGTAACTCAAGCGGCATGTCTTCATAACACAACATGTTCAAAGGATTGAACAGCAGCTGGACCATTTACTCCGCCTTCCAATCTTCAGCAGCAGGCTGAAAAAAAGAAAACAAATGCAAACAAGTGATTAAAAAAAAGGTTGTCATAAAGAACAAAAAAGTAAAAAGAAAACAAAGAAGCTGTTACGTCGGATTTCAAAATTTTCTCAACTAGACGTTGGCCGTCATACGACTGCGTCATCCTTAGAACATAGATTCCGCACTCATTTGCTCCCTGCGCTGGCACAACAGGGTAAGATGGCTTCTCTGCCAATTTAACCTCGTCAGGAAGGTTCCTCGATTTATACATTTTTCACCATAAATCGCCTTCAGCAGCTGAGTCATCCTCCTCATATGGCAAAAAAAGAAGCACAAGGTAAGAATAACACACATCACGGATCAAAAAGTTGATATTCAAACGAACCCAAAAAAAAGTTGTTCTCAAACATCTAAAACAATCCCTCTTTTAAGTGCACGTGTGAGAAAAATGCAGTTCTGTCGCGCATATGTTGAAGTTCACTACATAATCAATTGCAGTTTATAAAAAAATACAGTGGGAGAAACACAAAGAAAGCTTTACGCTTGGCAAAGAAAAAATAACATACCACTTCAGTGCAATCTGCGTGGTAGTCAGTCCTGCGCCACCTTGTCGTGACATCAGGATGGCTAGTGTACTTCCTACTGTCATGGATATCAAGGGTCTGGCGATGCTGGTTCATCGTGTATAAGGAATAATGACCATCCTTGAATCGCAGCATCATAATCTGTTCGCATAAAAAAATGAAATCGAAAGTTCTTTCGACACGTACCACCAGGACCACTGTTCAAAAAATAACTATAAAAAGAAATGCAACAAACCAGGAAAAATAAATGACAAAAAACAATGAATTTACCAGTTTTGCATCCAACAGGTTTGCGCCGTCGTTCACAAAAAAATTGAACTGCTTAACTGCATCTTCTAAAATAAACGAGCTATGCACAACTGGCAACAGAGGATTTCCGTCATTATCTCTCGGCACAGAGGTTTCCATTTGAAGAGCGTACTGCACACAAAAAAGAACAAAAAGAAGGACATGAAAAAAGAATAAACAATGCAAGCAGGCATGGACATGAAAAAGCCCAGTGCAGTAGGAAAGAATGGCAGCAAACGTTTACCGTGATAAATAAAGGTGAAAGTAGCAAACGTTCACCGGATTGATAAGCTAAACCTAATTCAGGGTCTTGCTTCCAATACTTGATGACAAAATCCATGATATACGAATCCATTAAAGCTCCTTTGCCAAATGTATCATAGATATAGTCGATATTGTAAGTATCGACATCACCAAAAGGACCATGCACCATAAAGAACGCGTTCCTGCAGTAAACATACACAGATGGGATCAATAAAATTAGAATTAAAATCAAAACACACAAAAAGCATGAAAGGGCACACGCATCACATAAAAAACTTACTCGCAGTATTTGGTTACAAAATCTTTGCTGAGAACAAGATCCTTTATTTTAATCGCCTCATCCATATATCTAAACCTCGGAGGCTTCAATTTCTCTATAGAGCATCTCAACTTAAAAGCCCTCTCACCTGCCCTCTTGTTCGAAAATACTTCAACCTCATCCAAATGAGGACGATTAATTGCTGCACTCCTAGTCCTAGTTGCACGTGCACACAGTGTAACAAAATCATCATCATTAACATCATATACATCGTGTGGAGAGCTAGGTTGAGAGACACTTCCACCATCAGGTCTAGACGTCACATTTGTGTTCAAACCAGAATTATCTGGAGAGATTTCAATGACACAATCCTCCATAACCACATCAGAACCCTAGGACTCAAACAGTGACGTACAGCCTTCATGAAGCCCCCAATCAAAACCTAAAAACGTGCAGAAAAAACATGGAAGAACTCAGTACAAAACACAAAAACCAAAAAACATGTATAGAGAAAAATAGAATGCAGCCCACTGTTGTATACAGCAATGCAGCCCACACTTGTATACAGCAATACATCCCACATATAAATAACAATGCAGCCCACTTCTCTACAGCAATGCAGCCCGCACTTGTATACAGCAATGCAGCCCACATGTAAAAGAACAATGCAGCCCACTTCTCTACAGCAATGCAGCCCGCACTTGTATACAACAATGCATCCCACATATAAATAACAATGCAGCCCACTTCTCTACAGCAATGCAGCCCGCACTTGTATACAGCAATGCAGCCCACATATAAATAACAATGCAGCCCACTTGCCCATAAAGAAGCGGAACCAAGCAACAGTCAAAAATAAAATAAAGCGAGGATAAAGAAGTTCAATAAAACAACCTTTATCTGCAAAAATTAGAAGTGATGTAAATCAAGGCAACACTTCCTCGATGTTAGCCAGCTATAGAGCATGGCCTTTGTGATGTAGCCAATGTGCTCCACCCCAAACTTAGCAACTCGAATACCATCCCATGTCTGCAAGAATTGAAACATATAGAATCCACAATCATAAAAAGGGCAACCTGGTGCATGTAGCTCCCGCTTGCGCAGGGTCCAGGGAAGGGTCCGACCACTTTGGGTCTATAGTACGCAGCCTTTCCCTACATTTCTGTAAGAGGCTGTTTCCAGGACTTGAACCCATGACCTCATGGTGACAAGGCAGCAGCTTTACCACTGCGCCAAGGCTCCCCTTCATAGAATCCACAATCATGCCTGCAATAAAAAGAATAAAAAACATCAGTTTCACAAAAAATAAGTGAAAAAAAAACTTGAACGGTATGACACAGAAGGGCTGTAAAGAACGCACCCATTTGGCTGCAATGGGACAATGACATGTTTCAACACAAATCCATCAAGTGTGGGAGGATTTAGCGGCTCATCAGAACTCAAGCTACCTTCTTTCCATGCACGCTTGCTATTTTTAACCATCCTCCTAAAAACCCTGACCGCATCAGGGCTGCCAGGTTTGTTGAGCGAGTCAAGAAATTCAAACCGCCTTTCTTTCACATTTAACGCAACTACACAATAATGACCAACACCATCCCTCGTATCTGGCGGATCAAAAGTTGCAAAAAGGACCTGTTGGAAGCATGAAAAAATAAATAAAATTATTATAACAAGAAAAAACAGAACGCTATAAAAACAAAACAGGCAAAATACACATAAAAACGTCTCTCACCATATCCTTTTTATCAACACGCTCCTCGGCTTTTGAAGAGAACATCATTTTAACACTCCTGCCTACAGTACCACCATTCCAAATATTTGTCTGCAAATCAAAACCAGAAATCAAATAAGCAAAACAAGTCGTTGCACGAAATCACAAAAGAAAATGAAAAAAATAAAACAAAAATTTCTGCATTTTTACACAAATATGGTACGGGACAACCATTGTTGGAGATCTCTTAAACTTATCTACCAGCAAAGAAACCCCAAGATCTACAAGCCTTGTAGTGAGCATCCCTTTATCCCGAAAGGATTGACCAACTTCGCCAATGCTAATATCACCCATCTCAGTTTTAAAAGCAATCATGTCCTTGAATTTTTCATGAAAAAGTCAAACAAAAGATACTAAAAATAACAACAAATAAAAACGAGTAAATACAAAAATTAGATAATACATATGAACAAAACAATTTCTAAAAAACCATACTTCTTCTTCTTGTCCTTCCAAGCCCTTATAACAGCAGCGTACAACTCATTGTATCTTTTCAGAAGAGCTGGATCAATGCTCGACGGTCTCACAACAGGGAGTTCATCATCTGTAATAAAAAAGATGAAGTTCACTTATACAGACAATGAAGTTTAAATATTAAGATAAGGGAATTCTGCTAGCTATTTTGAAAATTATAGAGAAAATATCAAAGTTTCACTTATCATTAAACATCTAATACAGATAGCATAGTAATTAAACAACATGAATGAGAAAAACATCAAACTGCACCGTTAAAAAAATCTCTTGCCTTCAGTGTCAGAGTCTTCAGGCTGCTGTTCTTCAGAACTAAGCAAAATATTTTCTTGCATAGGTTGCGACGAATCCACCACAACCTCACTGGACTTTCCTTCTGCAGCAACATCAGCATTCTCTCGATTTACAACAGTCTGGTCAACAGCAGCTTCCTTAGATACTTCAACTACATGAGGCTCCACTATCGATACTTCCGGAACATCATTGGACACCAGAGAGACAGGGGAAGCAACAACACTAGCAGTAGGGGCAACATTCTTCGGTGGCTTTTCAATGCCAACATCAGAATCTTCATGCCAACTGGTGGGAACAGCATCATGGGATCCTTGAGCTACAGAAGGATATGCACACTCAACGGTAACCGATACAGAAGCATCAACACTGACACGGCCATCAACAGCACAACTGCCCTGATTCGGATCAACGTGGACTTCCACATTTTGTTCTCCAACCTGTGGAAAGTTTAAAAAACACCCTGTAACACAAAAATAAGCATGGGGATAACCAACACAACAACACACAGCACACTTATGTCAAAAGACTGCTGGCAACATACACATAACAACTACAGTCCACATATGCAAAACAACACCAACACACGTGTGTCAAACACAACTACAACTGCAACCCACATATACATAAAAAAACTACAGTTCGCTTTGACAAATGCTGTAGTTCAGTTATGTTAAATACGAAAGCTCACGTACGTAAATAAGTATGGATCACGCATGCCAAAAAGAACTGCAGTTCACTTCTGTCAAACAGTGAAGATCACACATGTAAAACTATTGCAGCTAACATACGCAAATGAAAATGCATATGGATGAACATAACAACGTACATCAAGGTTATAACAGACAACAAAAAATTAGATTACAACCCACTAACAGAACAAGTAATACAACTATACCTTATCAGCTATAACATCCAGAGGGGACGCTGCATCACCCAAGACCTCATCCTTCCCAGAGCAATCGTAAGTCTCTTTGTGCACATCACGAGCAGCGGCACCAGTCTACGGGCATAGAACAAACCAAAAACGAGAAATAAGATGGTAACGACCGAAAAAGAAAAAACTCCAACTATGCACAAGCAGTACACACTTCACAACAGAGAAGTACACAAAAAAATATGGGAACCAAACAAATGTAAGTTCAAATAAAAAGGGAAGCATGGCAGAACAGACATGGCAGGAGTATTTATACCTGACGAACTCCATCGTCTCTAGTTCCATCGACACGAGAAGATTCCACTCCAGCCTATAACAAAAAAAACAAAAATAGTGAGGAGCAGTCAACATAATACACAAAAAAGAGGTCCAAAGCCACAAAAAACCTAGAACATACATTATCAGCGCCAATGCCAGCGTCCTGACAGATCATTTCATCCACAATATGCCTAGCATCCTTCTCATACCGACCGCATTTTTCTTCTTGTGAATGTCTCAATTGAGCATACAAAGAACGAACATTTGTCACTGCAATCTTCAGGCTTTCAATCACACCACAATCAAAATTGTGAGCAGCAACAATATCTTCATCTCGTGGGCCATGGCCAACAGGGAAAAAACAGCAACTGTCCTCAACCTGTCACTAGAGGTTGGCAAATCTTCAGTCAGCTTCAAAACCTTCAAAAGAAGCTCATCAATCTCCTCATGCTTTTTGCCGCCAACAAATGTCTGTTTATAAGAGCTTGTATTATCAAACATCTGTCGAGGCGTGAAACCACGAGTATGCGGCACCTCATCATCACAGGCAGGAAGCTGACTACAGATAGGCTCATAAAACCTATCATGAATGCTAGGCCCCGCATCAGAGCTGCCGTGTACAACTGCAACAGGACGGTTGTACACAATATCACCTGACGCCTTCCACTGCAAAAAAAAGACAACACGCAAAGAGAAGTACACATGTGAGTACTAGAAGAGTTCACATTTATAATGACTGCACATTTTTAAAAAAAAATCTGATATTAAAAAATCAGCTGCACTAACTGGCAGCTTCCCAAATTTGTAACTTTCCAAGTAAATCTTTCCCTTCACAAGCACATCCTCATTGTACAACTTCATCAGGTCCTTGGTCATCAGGTATGACGCGTGTGGCGTCAACGTGTGCATGACTGAAATTTTTTGAAGCTTCAAGCAGTCAAGATACATAATCAGGGGGACAATGGCACAACCCTCTGCACAATTCTACTTGCTGCCTTCTGATTGCCACCTAACCACAGCTGCCTGCAACTCATCAACAACAAGCTAACAAAAGTCCATCTGAGCCATAGCCGCATAATCCATGTTCTCTACCATCGCAGCAACTCTACCCAAACGAACTGCAGGCCCCGGGCACAGCAAATTCTGGTAAAGTATCCGGAAGAACACCTTCACAGCAAGGTCAACACTCACATAATCATCTTCCTCCACCAACACCTTCAACTTCTCAAGCAAGTCCTTGACACCTATACTTTTTGAACGGTCAAAGACTAGCTCATCCTTGAGGGCAGTCAACGATTCATCATGACCGCTGGAAGCAGGCATGGGTGCAGTGTGACGTCCCATAGGTAAATCAAAAATGTGATGAACTGCATCACGATTGATTCGAAGAACCCTGCCATTCCCAAAGTCCATTAACATAGTGGCAGGGTCAATCACTCCCATCAAATAGCACATAAGAATGCGGGACACATTTTTCTTTACTGTCAGATCAAAGACAACACCAAATCCAGCATCCCTAACACGGCTGCAATGCGCCTCTTTCAACAAAGAAGCAACCTTGCAAATAGTGGGAAGCGACAAACGCACGGTCTTGTTAAATCGAGAATCATCTCCCTCACCATCATCTTCAGTTGCATTGCTCTTACTAGACTTCTTCCTCTGTGTAAAGGGAAATGCAGTCCACATTAGAAGATTAGGCATAAAAAAAGAGACATAGAAAATACAGAAAGAATAACAAATGAAGGAAACAAATGCAGTGCACTTCAACAAACCTTTGGAGCAGCATCCACCTCCTCGCCAGAATCACCACCAACTTCTTCGTCGACAGCATCATGGGCATGCTTGGGTACACTCTTAGATGAACCACAATCTTTGCGTCTAGAAGGATGAACACCCTTCACATAATCAGCAAGCACAAAGTCGTCATCATTAGAATTGGGACCTTCAGTGACATGTAGTCATTTGCGCTGAGGATCATCACTTCCACCAACTTCAGCGGTTCTCTTGCCAAGATTCTTCTTCATTCCAGCAACACGTGGACTCCGCCGAGGTGTACCACCTTCCTCAGCAACAGTACTCAACCTCTTCTTCACCTTGCCAAATTTACCACCCTTGGCACCATCTGCAGTTCTCCTCTTCTTCTCCTTCTCAGCAAACTCTTTTGACTCAATTTCAAACCTCAACTTCTTCTTGCTTTGCTTCAACTCATATTGACGAAGCTGTTCCGGGACCATCCAATCCTGTGTAACTTCCTCTGTACCATCAACAGACTGCGATTGTGTTTCAGACAAGACATGACGTCTCTAATCAAAGCTCACACCAACATTACCCTCTGCAAAATAATGGTCAATCAATTGAGTAACCTCCTCAAACCCAGGCACCCCAGCATGGAAAACAGACACTGCGTCAAAATAAAGTTTGTCTATGCTCGTTAAAAATTGCACAAAAAGAACAAATGCAGTACAGTTAGACATATAAATGTAGTGCTCAACCATAAACTCAAAATAAAAAATAATGCATTGTACAAAAAACTTGAATAAAACAACAATGCAGTTCACAAGTACATACACTGGAGTTCACATACAAAAATAAAATGCAGTGCTGCATATACTAAATTCACGGATATTCGCAACAAAAATGTCGAACTAGATAAAACAAAGCATACACAAAAATAAACAAATTAATCACATACCAGAAGAAGGGGCCACACTTATAGGAGAAGATTCAATTGGTGAATTCACTTGATGTCCTCCCTCGACACCATGATCCTTACCACCAGGACAAGGAGAGACAATTGGTGTATCATTATGAGAACTGCAATCACCTGCTAGATTAAAAAAACAAGAAAAAAGAAATTACAAAAACATCACATGACAAAATAATGCAAACGAACGCTGACAACTAACAGAGCATAACCCAATATGTAGGATGAATTAGGAAACTAGATAAACACCAAACAAAATAAACAAAGCCTAACAAATAAGCACTCACATACCCTGAACTCCTTCTCCCGGCCTACTCGGCGAAGACATAGCGTTTCCCTGCAATACAAAGGACGAAGTGACAGACATAAGCAACAAAATCAGCGAAAATCTCACGAAACCCTAGATCTGCATTGCTACACACAACTATCGACTTCAAAACGAGATAAAATCGACTGCCTACGAAAAATTGCACAAGCAAAAAGAGCTACAACAACTACAAGAATCACAAAAACAAGGCGAGGGGACAATCAACACCGAGCCAAGCGGAACGTACCGAAGAAAAGTGTGCGGCGATGGCGGCGGAAAGGGGGAAGGGGGGCGGCGACGGGAACAGATAGGAAAGGGTTGCGGGAGCGCAGCGGCAAGGGCTCACGGAGCGGATAGCAACGTCGAATGTAGGAATAAGGACCTCTTGAGGGCGGCGGTTCTCCGGGCGACGGCGGTTGCTGCGCGCGATGGCGGTTTTTCCCGAGGGAGAGATGCCTCGGGAGAAACTACAAGAGAGGAGAGGGGATTGTTCTCGGTCTCTTTCTCTGACAGCGGAGCGGTGGAATAGCCTGGAAACGATACGTAGGAGGCCCACGTGTCGCAAAAAGGGTCACAAATAACGGGCTGGCCAAAAAACAGCCCGGACAAAATAAGCCAGTCTACATCAAAACGCACATATTACTAAAAAACAACAAAAAAACATGATGCAGTTCTCTGTGAAGAATCATGAAGTTCAAACGGTAAGACAACAAATAAAATACATACAGTTCGTAAAAAAGTTAAAATCAAAAACAAAATGCATGTTAAGAAAACACATCCAAAAAAAGTCTACCTTCAGTTAAGTGCCACACAAAAAATGTGCCCCCCCGCTCTCCCCTTAAACCTACCGTACAGTGAAGTAAGCACAAGCAAAAAAACAAATGCAGTACGCACTGCTGGAAAAATGCAATGCATTTCTATACGGGATGTAGTACGCCATTATGCATTTCTTTTTTGGGATGAAGTAAAACGCGAACACAGAAAAAGTAAATGCAGTGCGCAAGTACATGAACGTGCAGTAAAGTATCATAAACAATGCAGTACAATCGTAATTTGCTAAGCAGTGCAGTCCCGTACATTCGAAAAAAAAGATTACAAAAAAAGTAAAAACACGGGAACAAAAATGAGAACTGTACATGTAGTAAGGAATGAAGTTCACATCTAGTACATAACCATGATCAATGCAGTGCACCGATGATTTACCAAAAAGAAGTGCACTCCACGACATTAAAAAGCATACAAAGAATAAAAGATGATCACCCAAATGACCAGCCCCAGCCACACAAAATTTGACAACGTACATGCGTCTCTGAACTACCCGAACACACGCCCAACAAAACCTACTAAGAAAAAACAATAAGTTCAAAAAAAAGTGGTCCCCACCACCCCCCCTCCCTCCCATTTACCTACCCGTCCCGTGCAAGGGACTACAATAAGTACCAGCAAAAACAAGATGCAGTACGGTGCGGTAGAAGTATGCAGTGCATTCCATTGCGCAATGCAGACCGCCGAAGCATATAGCAAAGACACGCAAAAAACGATGAAATACACACATGTATACAATGTTGCAGTTCTGATTTGTACTGTAGCGACCAGACCTCAAACAGTCTGATCTCTGTGCTCTGGTGTCATCCCTGGATCAGTAATGCTAACACCACACAGTACTCAGAGGATTTATAGCAGAGTAGCAATCACACACTTATTACATCGAGGGTCTCAAAAGAGAACTTATTACATTAAATATGGCTTAAGGCCATCTAATAACGATAACAGCGGAAGACTTGGAAGATAAGTGAGTCCATCAACTCCAATGGCATCACTGAGTATAGAACCACGACCTAAAACTCCTTAATCGTCGTCTAAAAAGTCTGCAACATTAACGTTGCAGCCCGAAAATGGGTCAGCACATGGAATATGCTAGCAATGTAACACATAGAGAGTAATGGAATGAACAGCTATACTATATGCATATTTGGCTGGTGGAAAGCTCTACGGTTACAGTTTTGCGTAAAGCCAATTTTTCCCTACTACAAAGGAATAAAATTTATTTACTATCATGGTGGTTGTTAAACATTGAGAATGGTTGAGAGCATTCTCAATCCCAATTAAACATCACTAGTCATCAACCCGTGCATCTGCACGGGCTAGCACTTCTAATATTAAATTCTCCTCTGGTCCCTTTTACTCCACATATATGATTTGTCAGAAGTAAAACTTCATAAAGTTTGAGCAACTTTATTGAAAAAAAATCAAGATTCATAATGCAAAATCAATATCATTAGATGCACAACAAATTTAATTTTCAGGTTGTATACCTTTAGTATTGTAGATGTTGATATCTTTCATAAAAATATGGTCAAAGATACGATCTTTGAATTCAACAAATCTTAAATACGGTCTAAAAATGATCATTTGGAGTAGTAGTACAATTCCTAGTAGTAGAGCATGATACTGTAGCAAAAACGATTTCTGCATTTTTTAATCATTTTAAGGACAATTTGTTATTTGTATTTTATGTTCTTGTATTAACCAATAACTTCTTAAAGAAAGTGTTGTATGATTGGCTGGGAACTGTGTGATAGCTAATTTAGATATCAAGATCTTCTTTGTAACAAAAAAGAATCTTCAAAGAATTTGTTTTATGATCAATGTGCTTGAACATTTACAATTCTTTCTATCCCTACTACCATAGGGAGGAGAGCAGGATCGAAGCACAAGAGGAGAAAGCAGACTCCACACAGATTTTTCTTGAGTGAATAGTTGATTGACGGAGCCATGGTTGCTTATTATTATTTCACGGGCAATCAGCTGGATATGGAAATTCTTTATGAACGGGAGAAGGCTTTCCGTGTTTTATGAATGGACGTGGGGCTTTCCTTTTTTTCAATTGACGTGAGGATTCTTTTTTTTCGATAATTACTTGAGGCTTATCTTGTTCTTTTTCTTTTTTAGACGTGAGGCTTTCCTTTTTTGTTTGAGAAACGTTGGATGTGTCGCATGTGTTTTTTCTTATAGGACGGGATGATCAGTGTTATGCAAATTTTCATTTAGTCCTGAATCATAAATTTTGGAAACTAAAGGTTAATTGATTTTGTTTATCTGGATTAATTGAGGCTTATTTTTATTTCGCGGGCAATCACCCGGATTGTGGATTCTTTTCCTTTTTATCGTTGGATTTGTTTTGGTATTTTATTATCAACAGAATTTTTAATGGACGCTTTCCTTCTTTATTTGTGGGAACAGATGGATGCTTTCCTTGTTTTCCTTACGTGAGGATTTTCATGTTTGTCTGTTATTTTTTTTCCAGTGCCAATCGGCCGGATCGTCGATTTGTTTCCTTTCTATAGATAGATTTGTTTTGGTACTTTATCGTTTGCGTTTTAAACGGCAGAATTCCTTCCTAATTTGAGGGCACGGGTGGATTTTTTTTACGTGAGGAATTTTTACGTGAGGATTTCCTTGTTTGTTTCTTTTTTACGTGAGTCTTTTTTTTGTGGAGTTTTTTTCTTGTTTAAATGGCAGCTTTCCTTCCTAATTTGTGCGCATGGGTGGAGTTTTTTTAGGTGAGGATTTCCTTGTTTTTTTACGTGAGTCTTTTTTTCTGCGGGTGGAGTTTGTTTGTTTCGTTTGACTATAAGTTGGACGTGTCAGGTCCGTTTTTCATAGGATTGGATCATCTGCGTTACGCAAGTTGTCTTTTCATCTTGGTCGTAAATTTTATAATCTAACGGTTTCATTAATCTTGATGATGTGGATTAATGAGAGATCAAGAAAGGTGCCTCCAATTAGTAAATATAAGATCATTAAACATAACCCAACAAAATTAATTTAGAGTAACATTTTGAGATTCACATGATAATCCAGGTACTAGATACTCAAGATGTCCATAACCGGGGACACAGCTAATCATGATTAGTTTATTACACTCTGCAGAGGTTTGCGCACGTTTCCCCACAAGACTCGATCGCCTCCGTTTGGTTTCTCGCACTACATGGTGTTTGAGAAGACGGATGACCGAGACATAGTCTTTCAGAAGCGCTAGCACCTTACGATCGGGTAGACCGTACCACCTACATCCCCATACATCTGCTATTCTACCACTGTAAGAGTTCACACAACTTAGTCAACTATGCTAGAGCCCATAATAGCTGGTGGCTGCACACAGAAGTTTCTAGCATGAATAGTCTCATGATCCCTTTGAGCCTGGGTGGCGGTCCAAAAGAAAACAGGCAAGTCCTGGAATACCCAGGTGCCTCAATCCACCCAGATGTGTGTTTAAGTTGCCACCTTAGATAAACCATTAATTAACAATCTCACATCTGTCATGGATATCACTCACCCAATCCATATCTACTAGCATAGCATGGCATGATAAGCAAACATAGAAGTAACACCCAAAGGTTTGATAATAAACAGGTAATAGGTACTACCTCATCTACTTCCCATCCCACAATTTAATTAGATCCTAATCATGCAATGTGGGAGGACTGGTCTAATGCAATAAAACAGGGTTGTACAAAAGGTATGATCAAAGTGTTACTTGCCTTGCTGATGATCCGGGAAACCTAACGATTCGAAGTAACAAGCGGCGCACTCCGGGTACTCTATCGCAAACAAACAAACAAGCATACAATAAGTACTCATCTAATGCACAGGTAAAACTCAAATAATAGATTTAACCATAAGGTTCAACTTAAGAATTCTGGTTGGCAAAAGAATCAAATCGAACGAAGCAACGAAAGTCAAACTGCGAAAGAAAACAACTTCGTTCTAGTAATCTGGATCTAGGGCAAATTTTATAGGAGCAAAATCTTGTTTAAGTTGGTTAAACGGATAGAGGGTTTCGAGACGAAACTCTAGGCGCTTGAATCGCTGATTCTGATAAACGAGCGAAAAGTTAAACTAAAACAAAAATCGGATCAGGAATCGCGATCAGAAAAATTACGGATTTAATCCGAGAAAAAGAAAAACGATGAACGCTCGCTAAATTAAATAAACCGGATAAACCGATCTATTTAAAAAAACCGAATCTAAAAAAACCCGACGGAAAAACCGAACGGTTTTTTCGAAAAGAAGAAAATAAAATTAAAAAAACGGTGCGGATTTCGAGGTGGCGCGGGGCGGCGGTGACGAGTGCGGGGCGCTGGCTAGGGTTTCCCCCCCGGGGTGGGCCGGCTTATAAAGCCCCTACGGGCTGGGAGTCCTAGTCGGACACGGCCCGTAGGTCGGTTCCCTTTTTTTTAAATAATTACGTTCGGAAGAAAAATAAAAAGAAATACTAAACGGACTCCAAAAATCCCAAAATAAATTTTCCCAGGCTTCTAAAATCATGCCCGACAAAGTGAACATTTATTTGGGCCCTAAATGCAATTTAAAATGCACTTTTTTCCTAAATTCAAATAAAACACAGAAAAACTCCGAAATAAAATCTTATTTGATTTTATTATTAAAACCTCAATATTTGTCTATTTTGGGAAAGTCATTTTATTCCCTCTCTCATATTTTTGTAATAGAAAAAATTTATGATAAAATAAATAAAATCAAATGATCCTATTCTCAAATTTGACAAAACTCAAATATGAAAATAACGAAATCCCCAACTCTCTCCGTGGGTCCTTGAGTTGCGTAGAATTTTCTAGGATCAACCAAAATGCAAAATAAAATATGATATGCAATAATGATCTAATGTATAACATTCCAAATTGAAAAATTGGGATGTTACAAACCTACCCCCCTTAAGATGAATCTCGCCCTCGAGATTCGGGTTGGCTAGAGAATAGGTGAGGGTGGTCTTTGACCAAATCTTCCTCTCGCTCCCAGGTGGCTTCATCCTCCGTGTGGTGGCTCCACTAAACTTTGCAAAACTTGATAACTTTGCTGCGGGTAACTCGGCTGGCAAAATCGAGGATCTTAACTGATTTCTCCTCGTAGGTCAAATCGTTATCCAACTGAATAGTTTCCAAAGGCACTGTGTCTCTCAATGGTATGTCAGCCATCTCCGCGTGACACTTCTTTAACTGAGAAACGTGGAACACGTCATGAACTCTTGACAATCCTTCGGGCAATTCCAACTTGTAGGCCACTTCTCCCATACGCTCCAAAACTTGATATGGTCCTACAAATCATGGCGCTAACTCCAAAACGATTTGTTCCCCGAAGTGGAGATACAAGAAGATAAGCTCTGTCTCCAACTTCGTAAACTGTCTCCTTGCGTTTAGAATCTGCATAACTCTTCTGTCGGGACTGGGGTACTTTGAGCCTATCGCGAATCAACTTCACCTTCTGTTCAGACTCTTTAATCAAGTCAGGTCCAAACAACTGGCGGTCTCCAACTTTGTACCACGACAGCGGTGTCCTGAACCTCCTTCCGTACAAAGCTTCGAAAGGGGCCATTTTCAAACTGGTTTGGTAACTGTTGTTGTAAGAGAACTCTACATATGGCAAATTATCGTCCCAACTAGATCCATAATCTAGCGCACAAGCTCTCAGCATATCCTCCAAAATCTGATTGACTCTCTCTCAGTCTGTCCATCTGTCTGTGGATGAAAAGCTGTACTGAATTCTAGCCTGGTACCCAAAGTTTCGTGCAACTGCTTCCAGAACTTTGAGGTAAATTGGGTTCCTCTATCCAATACGATACTCCTTGGAACTCCATGCAGACAAACGATCCTGGTCATGTATATCTTTGCCAACTTAGCACTGGTGTAAGTGGTCTTTACTTGGATGAAATGAGCTACTTTCGTCAATCGATAAACTACAACCCAAATTGAGTCATAGCCTGAACGAGTCTTGGGCAATCCCGTGATAAAATCCATGCCTAACTTATCCCACTTCCATTCGGGTATCAGCAATGGTTGTAACAATCCTGCTGGCTTCTGATGCTCTGCCTTTACTCTCTGACATACATCACAAACTGCTACATACTCCGCAATAACCTTCTTCATTCCGGTCCACCAGAAAATATCCTTCAAATCCAGATACATCTTGGTATTTCCTGGGTGAATCGAGTACGGTGAGTCGTGTGCCTCTTGCAAAATCAACTTCCTGATCTCCGGATTATTGGGCACGTAAACACTGTCTTTAAACCATAGGGTGTCGTGTTCATCCTCACAAAATCCTTTAGCTTTTCCTATACTTAGTTTTTCCTTTATAGCGGCAATCTCTTTGTCAGTCTTCTGAGCTTCCCTGATCCTATCAATCAAAGTTGACTAAATCTCCAATGCTGCTACATAGCCTCTCGGAACTATTTCCAAACATAGTTCACGAAGATTATCCGCTAACTCCTTGGGTATTTCTCCCGTCATTAACGTATTGACATGGCTCTAACGGCTTAATGCGTTAGCTACTACATTATCCTTTCCGGGGTGATAATGCAATTTCATATCATAATCCTTGATAAGCTCCAACCATCTCCTTTGTCTGAGATTCAACTCCTTTTGTGTGAAAATGTACTTCAAACTCTTATGATCCGTGTACACCTCACAATGGTTTCCAATGAGGAAATGTCTCCATGTCTTCAATGCATGCACTACGGCTGCTAACTCCAAATCATGCGTGGCATAATTCAACTCATGGGGCTTCAGTTGTCTTGAGGCATATGAAACAACTGTCCCTTCCTACATAAGCACTGCTCCAAGTCCTCGACGTGAAGCGTCGCAGTACACCTCATAATATTTGGTCTGGTCTGGCAAAATCAACACTGGTGAGGTAACCAAGCGTTTCTTCAACTCCTGAAAACTAGCCTCACACTCCTCTGTCCATTGGTATCCTTCTTTAACAACTCAGTCATAGGCTTCGCAATGTTTGAGAAATTCTCAATAAATCTCCGATAGTATCCTCTGAGTCCAAGAAAACTCCGGATCTCTCCAACTGTTGTTGGGGATTCCCACTTGGTCACGGTATCAACTTTAGCGGGATCTACTGCTATTCCTTCTCCGGATATAACGTGTCCGAGGAATCCTACTTCTTTCAACCAAAACTCACATTTGCTGAACTTGGCATATAATTGGTGTTCTCCGAGCTTTCCAAGTACCAAACGCAAATGCTTCTTATGCTCCTCTTCATTCTTCGAATAAACCAGGATATCATCAATGAACACTACGACGAACTTATCCAAAAACTCCATAAACACTTTGTTCATCATGTTCATAAAATAGGCAGGCACGTTAGTCAGACCAAATGACATAACGGTATACTCATACAGCCCATACCTGGTGGTAAAAGCTGTCTTCGGAATATCCTGTTCTCGAATCTTCAACTGGTGGTATCCTGATCGCAAATCGATCTTGGAAAATACCTTAGCTCCTTGCAATCGATCAAACAGATCATTGATCATTGGTAGTGGGTACTTGTTCTTGATCGTTACTTCGTTCAATCCTCGATAGTCAACAACCATCCTTAACGATCCATCCTTCTTCTCCACTAGAAGTACTGGCGATCCCCAAGGTGAAGAACTTGGGCGAATATATCCCTTATCCAGTAACTCCTTAATCTGCTTCTTAATTTCCACCGAATCCTTTGCTGGCATCCTATAGGGTCTCTTTGATATTGGCCCAGTGCCTGGCAATAGTTCAATAAAAAACTCAATATCTCTATCCGGTGGCATGCCTGGCAACTCTTCTAGAAATACATCAGGAAAATCCCTTACCACTGGTACTTCCTCCTGCACAACTCCTGTTAGGCAATTTACTTGGGTCCTCTTTGGCACATGCCGGGATACATACTTGATCCTTCTCCCTTCTGGTGTGGTAAGAAAAATTGACTTACTCGCACACTCAATATTCCCTTCATACTTTGATAACCAATCCATGCCTAATATCACATCCAATCCTTGAGATTCCAATATTATTAGGTCTGAGGGAAAAACATATTTACCAATCCTTAATGGTAAACGATCACACCATAGACTAGCCACATACTCTGCTCCAGGTGAGGTTACTAACATGGGTGACCTAAGGGCTTGGGTTGGTAGGTTATACTTATCCACAAATCCCCTTGAGATGTATGAATGCGATGCACCAGTATCAAAAAGAACGAGTGCAGTAAATGACTTAACCAAAAACTTACCTATTACTGCATCAGGCTGAGCTTCAACCTCCTCCACGCTAACGTGGTTCACCTGTCCCCTGTTGAAAGGGTTCAGCTTCTTCCCAAAACTTCCATTGTCATTTTGGCCTTCAGGACATTCATTGGCATAATGTCCGGTCTTCGAACACTTATAGCAAGTGACTTGGCTCAAGTCCTTCTTGGCTTGGGTTAAGGGGTTGGTGTGGTTCTGGCCGTTGCTTCCTCCGTTGCCTTACCATTCACTACAAGAAATATGTCAACTTATGACCTTCTGTCAGTGACCCTCGAAGAATTGGTCATAAATTTATCACCATTTTAGACCAATTGGTCAAAAGCTGTTCAGGGGGCTCCAAACCCTAAACCATTGCGACCATTTTGGTCAGAAAGGTCATAATTTCCTTACACGAAATGGTCACAAAGCAAACAGTGCTAGTCCGCTGCCTTATTTCTAGTTGTTAATGACCAATATAGATGGTCATAGCCTTGTAGATTGTGGTGGGTTGTGATGACTAGGCGCCATCTCATCAGTTTTGCCTATGTGTCATGTCCATGTGGCAGTTTTTGCCATAGGTTGTGAAGCAACCTATATTTCTATCATTTCCAAAATTCCCAAAAAAATCTCATAAATTCTTTGGGGCATATCTTCATCAAATATGTAAAAATCCTTCCTTGCCTAGTTCAAAACTAATTCAACAATATTCATTTTCCTATTCTGTTCACAACAACACTTTATGAAGGAAGTGCTATTTATATATTCTTGATTGCCCTTGGAATTTTTGGGCACTCTTTCCTATCCAAATCATTACCGCATGACAAAATTCAGCTCCATTTGCCTAGAAAATCTTCTTCGGCAAATTTCCAAAGTTTTTGACCACCTAGAAGCATTGTGAAGGAAGTACCTTTTTTATATCTCTAAATGACATGAAATTTATACAGTTCCTTCATATGCCCAAATTATCACCCTCCTCCAAATTGCAGCTCAGTCAAATCATCTATGTGAGCCCAGGTTCAATTTATATTTTATGGCCAAATTGGCACGTTGCAAAGCAAGTGTTATATAGACCCCTCCTATTACCCTCAAACTTTTCGGGCACTCTTCCATACCCAAATCATTGCCACATGATAATATTCAGCTCACTTTTCCTAGTAAATCTTTCTCGGGAAATTTCCAAAGTTTCTACCTCGAGAGCATCTTTGTGAAGTAAGTACTAGCTAGGCTTACCCAAATGATCTGAAAATTTACCAGCGCATGACCATACCTAAGTAACTTACCTACACCAATTTTTAGCTCATTTCATTCATCCAATCTCTCTCACTAGTTTTCCCAAGTTTCTGTCCATAGAAGAGCATTGTGAAGGAAGTACTAGTTTGGCATGTCCAAATGGTATCAATTTTCTACAATGCTTTCCTATGCCCAAATAACCATCCTCCACAAAATTTCAGCTCACTCCATTCATTATTTTGAGCCCAACTTCAACATTAATATTTTTGTCCAGCGTGGTACTTTGCAAAGAAAGTACCACCTAGGATCCTCCTTTTGATCTCAAAATTTGGGAAGACATTCTACTTAGTAGATGACCATCCTCAGCCAAAACTCACGCCCATTGGCCATGTGCATTTCCCGTACCGCTAATCAAACACTTGGCTGCTAATTCATGTTTGAGCATCGATCGGTCTCCTCGTGAGAATCTTATGTTGTAATTTTCTTCCTAGCACCAACCTGGGGAGTGCCCAACCCACTAGACATGCCTAGGCCGCCCAGAACACATGGCAACATTACGGTCACGCGGTGACCACGCGACGGGCATGCGAGTTTACGCGCTCTAGAGTTGGGGCCCTCGGCCACCGCCCAAACCTCGACGTATCGCCACCAAACCATGTATTTATGATTAAATAGGTCCTTATGTAACTAGAAATGATTTTTGGAAAAAATAGATAGCAAACTATGAGGCAGCTGTAGTTCAAATTTGACCCGCTTCCACCTGAATCGGCGGAAATTTGTCTTTTTCACGAGAGGTGGATCAAAAACTTTTACACCCAACCATTTTTTCAATTGTGCATTAAATATGGCCTAGTATTTTATAAAAATGATTTGGTCTAATTTTGCAACAATTATTTGGTAGTTCCTTCACAAAAAAACCTCCTTTCGGGCACTCGAAAAATGGAAAATGGTTTTTTCGTCCAATGAAAATGAAAACTTCCTTAGGCAACATTGTTTGCCATTCCAATATGCACCCTTGTGCACAATATGAGATCATTTGAACAAACTATGCCATGAATGTGGCCATAAGATTGATCATTTGGCTTGAAAGCCATTGATCTCCACACATGATAGCTCGTTTCTAAGAACTCTTTTTTAAAATAATTGCCGTATTACAAGTTTGTTATTTTTCCTGGGAACTTGGCCACATATAATGACACAATGCAAAGGTTTCCCAATTTTTTTGACTTTTTTGAATTTTTTATGCCCGTTTCAAAATGCGATCAAAACGGCGGGAATGACCGTTCCTAGCTAGTGGTTGAATCTTGGAATTTTTTTGGTGTTTCTCTTATTAAATAGATACTTATGTACCTATAAATGATTTCTGGAAAAAATAAATAATAAACTATGAGGCACCTGCAGTTCAAATTTGACCCGCTTCCAGCTGAATCGGCGGAAATTTGTCTTTTTCACGAGAGGTGGATCAAAACTTTTTACACCCAACCATTTTGTCAATTGTGCATTAAATATGTCTTAGTATTTTAGAAAAATGATTTGGTCCAATTTTGCAACAATTATTTTGGAGGTCCTTCACAAAAAAACCTCCTTTTGGGCACTCGGAAAACGGAAAATGGTTTTTTCATCCAAAGAAAATGGAAAATGATTTTAGAAAAATGATTTGGTCCAATTTTGCAATAGATGTATGGTAGGTCCTTCACAAAAAACCATTTCGGGCACTCAAAAAACAGAAAACGGCTCTTTTGTGCAATGAAAATGTGTCTCCCCAGATCAACATTGCTTGTCATCACAAGACACACACATGTGCACAATATTATTTCATTTTAACAAACTATAAGTGTTTTTTTGAAAGGAAACTATAAGTGGTTAATATGTTGAATGTTTGCCCTAAATAAGAGGATAAAAACTATAAGAGAAACATAGGCTGAATTTTGATTGGTGGAATCCGTTGTGACATGGATCGATGATGTGGCAAACATCCGTCCATCCGTCCATCCATACATCAATCCATCCGTCGATCCAATCCAACCCAGTGCAGCCTCTCTCTCTCACACGCACGTGAACCCTAGCCGATCCAGATCCCTCCCCGCCCCCACTCCTCTTCCCAATCCAGATCCCTCCGCCGCCGCCCCGTCCTCCCCTTCCTTCCGCCACCCACCTCTCCCCTTGCCTCCGCCACCCACCCCTCCCCTCGCCACCGTTCTACACCCTCCCCTTCCCTCCCATCCACTCCTCCCTCACCTCCGGCCAGAATCATCGCTCCCGCCTTCCACCAACCCCCTGTGGCTAGCTAGAGTTTTGGCCGCCACCCCTAACTTCGCTAGGATCCACCACTTCCGGCGACGGCGAGGCCAGATCACCGCTGTCAACTCCATCGGCTGCCAACGCCAGATCACCACCGCCTCTGAATCCCATGGTCACACGCCACGCAATCCCCATCAACAACTCCCCACACCCATACCTCTGACGCACGCCGCCACCCCTCCTCATCCACGTCGCACCCACATCCCCACCCAGAGCCGCTGCTGCATCCGGTCCAAATCAAGCAGCAGAGCAGCCGTGGCCAGATCCATGGATCTCATCCACAAGGTCCCCTATCTCTCCCCTTTTCTCCTCCCCACGCTTCTCCCTCTCTCTCTGATTCGATTCAATTCGAGTTTGCAGACATGGTTCCTGTGTTCGTCAAGTTCGTGCTGCTGATGCAGAAGAACTCAGCATACCCATAGGGGTATTGATGGAGGAGGAGAAGGACCACTGGAAGGTCTTCATGGCACACTTCATGGCTCAGCTCCTTGCCCACAACCTGCGCTGCCGGGATAGGGATAAGGTCCGACCCTCTCTCTCGATTTGCTCTCCTTTCCCCTTCCTTTTCCTTCGATTGGATTCTCTGATGGATCTATTCATCGCAGGAGGACCCCCACCCACTTCATGGCACACTCCATCAACACCATGACCAAGCCAGTCGTCAAGCAAAGGTAGGGTTTTCATACTCATCAAATCTCAACATGTACTATATGTTTTGTTTCTTCATCATCCAGTCCTGCTACTTGCAATTGTACTGATATATATGAAACGTGTTGGTTAAAGCAATTTGTATGTATGTGTATGGTTAGACCGTGAGACTAGAACTGGAGCATCCCTCCCTTTTGGATCTTGAGTTTCTGTTATGAATGAATATGCAGTAGCAACACCATCTAAGAAAAAACATATATCCACTGCAAATGACTAGTGTCAAGATCGAAGCCTGACGAAACTGAATATTTTCAACACTTCTACTGTTCATGAACTAGATTTACAAATCAATGGTGAACACTAATCTAGTGAACGAAATAATGGAAGAAAAACATGTCCCCTTTTCTTCAGATGACATACTGAAGTAAAACCCAACTGAAGCTAAACTGTTCATGTCGAAGGATTAAACACAGCACGCGCATTTTTCTGCTCCGTTTAATATACTTGTGCATCGTGTGCTTATACTACCATTTGCTTGGTTCTTAACACAGGTGAAGTGTCCAACTATGTTTCATGATGATTATGCAGTAATGCTCCTCTTCTTCCTCGACCACCTGAACCACCACGCCGGCGGGCTCCTGAAGCATCAACTTCAGTAACGGTGACCATCCATTCCTCCATTCCTTGCTTGCAGCTAGCGTTTTAGTTCTCCTAGAGCTAGCTAGTTTAGTCTGCTACGGTTTGGGGGTGCTTTGGGTTTCAATTCACTTCAGCAGAAGCACCATTTTTCAGTTAGATGCCTTTGGATTGTTTGTCATCAGAAGCTGTTCATGGAGATTTGTTTTTGGTAGATGCAGAGTATAGATTAAGTATTCCATAAAATTCACCACATGAGTATACTACTTAATATCCAATAGTTTACTTAATTCCTTTGCACTACGTTGTTGTTTGATCGCTCTTTTTATGGTTTGGATGTATATACAAGATGGTGGGCTGTTGGATGTGGATTGTGAGTCCACGGCAAGACTGAGCATTCTTTTATCAACTTGCTGTACACTTGCTCTGCTTGAGGCTACTATATAACTTGTGCCTTTTAACTTGATGTGCATAGCATGTAATTTTTTACTGTATCACATTCACAGTTTCTGAATCCTACTACCCATTTCTGTACAATATCAATAGTGTGTTTGGTTTGCATTGATCCTTAGCAGTTTGTGTCAAATGTAGGTGCTTTGCCTCTCCACGGGCTCGTTCACCATTCGTTCAACTTCAGAGCTCATCAGGTCTGTTCTTGCCCTGACCAAGATGTTCAAGTATGTTAGGTTTGCAATAATATTTAGTATTGGTTTGGCTCTTGCAATGCATAGACATAGAAAGATATACTCCTGTGTGCTACTAAATGTCACGGAGAAGAAACAAAGATGGCAAGTAAAAAGAAACTGTTTATAACTTGAACACTAGCTGAATTTACAGCAAAACTAATTTGTAAAACAAAACCTGGATTAGATCAACAAATCCTTAGCATATCGAACGTGCCACTTTGGAAATATCAGCCTGTAGCACATAATATGTTATCTTATTGCTGCTGTGTTACTGTATCCTAGTAATTCTGCTGTGTCACTGTATCCCAGTAAAGCAAGATGCTTGCTATACTCATGTTCCTGATGATATTGGTGTACACTCAATTTGGTTATTTATTCTAGTTCTGCTACTAGTTGTTGTGTACTCCTAGTGCTATAGTTGTTGTGTAGTAATACAGAAATATTAATGCTCAAATATGATGATCTGGCCTACAGCACACCTACAGTTTTCATTTCTATGATCAATTTAGAGAGTTGCACATGTGAGTATATTGTATACTAAAAAAAATCCTAGCTAGTGAGAACATTTTAGTCGCTCCATGAACGCATACTGGTTAGTGTTAGTCATACTATTTATGTACATCTCATTTGCTGTCAATTCTTGCTTATAAGTTATTAGATCCCCCGTTGGCTACTGTTTGATGTTCTGTGCACATTCTTATTCTTATATGTTCATTCTTGTTTTTTGCACAGGTGAAGTGTGAATCCAAGTTCGAAGTTGTGAAGCATATCAACAAAGACTAGCATATTATGTGCTATAAATGTAGGCAGTAGTAGGCTTATCTGGGCTGTAGTATACTGTAATGTTTGTAATAGACTAATGCCGTGTTATTTTGGACGAATTTCATTTGCTATTTGGATTGTTTGAAATAATGATTGTGTATGTGATTTGAATACCCGTATAATGGTTGTTTGACATATTTTGAAATTCTTGATGTGTGGGATCAATTTTGTGATAAGCATGACAAGTGGGACCAATCTGATTGGTGGGACCAGTGGCAAAAAAGGACGAAAATAAAAAATCAGTAGACTGTAAAAGGCTGCATCTTAGAAAAACAAGGCTGAACTAATGGCCCAAGCCCATGTAGCTACCGAAAATTAACAAGAAAAAATACATTAAAAAGGCCGAATTATTGGGCTAGGCCCATGTAGAAAACCGAATTGGACCGGGCTGAATCTTGTGCCACATCAGCTTGCCACGCTGGATGCCTACGTGGCCTACGGAGGTTGCTAGTGACCAAAACGCCACAGTGGACATATTTTGGTCATAAACGTTTGCGACCATTCCAGAAGAAAGGTCGCTATAGTCAGTTTACGACGGCCAGCTTTTGACCTTATGTTTTTGGTCACAAAAAGGTCACAAATGGAAATTTGTGACCATGCAGTGACCAATAGTGGTGGTCACAAGTTGACATATTTTCTGTAGTGATTCTTGGTGCCATTGTGATTGTGCATACTACCTACTCCGTGGGTATGTTGAAAATGTCCTCCCGGTCTAGGGGTAAAACGTGGCTTCTGCTGAGCTCCTGAATGGTACTTTCTTTGTCCATACTTCCTCTTGCGATTCTCAATTTGCTGTTGCTTCCCTTCAATCATAAGAGCACGATCTACCAACTCCTGGTAGTTGTTGAAGGTGGCTACCATCAACTGCATGCTCAACTCATCATTCAGTCCTTCCAGAAACTTCTCCTCCTTAGCTGCATCCGTAGCGATGTCATCTGGGGCATAACGTGCTAACTTACTAAATTCCTCCACATACTGGCCAACTGTCCGTCCTTGGCGCAAGTTGCAAAACTCACGCTTCTTCATGGCCATAGCTCTTGCTGAAACATGGGCAGTACGGAAAGCTTGCTGAAACTGGTCCCATGTGACAGTGTCTATAGGGAAAGTGGCTGTGAAATTCTCCCACCATGATGTTGCGGGTCCTTCTAGTTGATGTGCGGCAAACTTCACCTTCTCCGCATCTGTGCATCCTGTTGTGGTCAACTCCCTAGCTGTCTTGCGGAGCCAATCATCTGCTACTATCGGCTCGGCGCTACTGGAAAACACCGGCGGGTTCAGCCTAAGAAAACGGGCTAAGTGGTCAACAGGTGGTGGTGGTGGTGGGTTGTTGTTGTTGTTCCCCTCATTCTGATTATGGACTAGCAACTGCATCAATGTGTTCTGCTGCTGGATCAACTGGGTGAGCTCCGGTGGGAAAGCAAAACCGGGGTCACGTCTCGGAGGCATCTGAGGGTTTAGAAAAGATGAGATGTAAGAATAGAGGGGGTCTAAAGAGAAAACACTACCCATATGCACATGATGCAAAAACAAACAATTCACTTCAATCAATCAAACAAAGGCATACAATCGATCTAACTATCGCAAAAGTGCTCGGCCTAATATATTTACATGGTGGACTACTACTACTGATGAGGTGGTCTACTAGAAATATTCTATGGTTGTTGACTCCATAATATTTGCTCCAGCTTCATAAACATAGTCATCATCGCTACTATCTTGTTATGAGTCGGTGCCGTCGGTGATGATGTAGTCTTCCAGGCTAATCTCTTGGGGTTCTTCGTCTTCATCTACTAGTGTAGGGCCTCCCATAAATATTCCAATCTTCTTGATCAGGTCGTCATTCTTCTCCACCAATACTTCAATTTCCTCTTCATAATCTTCACGTGTAGCCTTGAGTTCTTCCTCCAGTTCCTTGATTCTAGTCTTAGCCTTCTTCAGATCTACCATGTTGGCGCACATCTGATTCTCTTGTCGTCGAATGTGCTGGTTTAACTCTTGGATAAAAGCTGCAATTGATCTATCCTTCCTGGTACTGATCATCTCCCAGTGTTCATCTCGGCGCCCACAAATCTGGTAGATAATATCCTTGAGATCCTTGCGGTAGACTTCTGCAATGCGTCCCATGGCGATGTGAGCTGCCATGCTCTTTCCTAGACTCCAAGTTGGTGCATCAAAAGAAAACTCTATGGGCTCAGTGACTGGCATGAACGTCCTTCCTGGAACTTGAACTTGAATCATCCAGTGCTCTTCTTCAGGTAAAGTGGCGTTGCAGGTTCCTGAGGGAGTCCTCGATTAGGGGGTGTTTGGGTAGCCGGACTATACCTTCAGCCGGACTCCAGGACTATGAAGATACAAGATTGAAGACTATGTCCCGTGTCCGGATGGGACTTTCCTTGGCGTGGAAGGAAAGCTTGGCGATGCGGATATTCAAGATCTCCTACCATTGTAACTGACTCTATGTAACCCTAACCCTATCCGGTGTCTATATAAACCGGAGGGTTTTAGTCCGTAGAAAAACATCATCATACAACAATCATACCATAGGCTAGCTTCTAGGGTTTAGCCTCCTCGATCTCGTGGTAGATCTACTCTTGTACTACCCATATCATCAATATTAATCAAGCAGGATGTAGGGTTTTACCTCCATCGAGAGGGCCCGAACCTGGGTAAAACATCGTGTTCCCTGCCTCCTGTTACCATCCGGCCTAGACGCACAGTTCGGGACCCCCTACCCGAGATCCGCCGGTTTTGACACCGACATTGGTGCTTTCATTGAGAGTTCCTATGTGTCGTCGCCGTTAGGTCCGATGGCTCCTTTGATCATCGACAACGATGTGGTCCAGGGTGAGACTTTTCTCCCCGGACAGATCTTCGTCTTCGGCGGCTTCGCTCTACGGGCCAATTCTCTTGGCCACTTGGAGAAGATCGAAAGCTACTCCCCTGGCCATCAAGTCAGGTTTGGAAGCTTAAACTACACGGCTGACATCCGCAGAGACTTGATCTTCGACGGGTTCGAGCCACGGCCAAGCACGCCGTACTATCTCGAGGGGCATGATCTAGCTCTGCCTCCGAACAGTGTCCTGGAGGCCGCTCACGCTTCGGTTCCGACCTCTAACTTGGAGCCTATTGCGCCAATCGAGGACGAGCGGTTGGACGCCACCTCGAGGCTGCGATCTTAAAGGCGATCAAGCCGAACACTAGCCCCGCACTCTGCACGACCCGTGACTCCGAGGATCCGGACTCCTCCCCGGACTTCGAACCCCCCGTGCCCCTGCCAATCGAATCCGATCGGGCGTCGATAATGGAATTCACCGCCGCAGACATCTTTCAGCACTCGCCTTTCGGCGTCATCCTTAATTCTTTTAAGTCTCTCTCTCTATTAGGAGAGCCCTGGCCGGATTACGGTCAGCGAGGATGGGATACGGACGACGAAGAAATTCAAAGCCCACCCACCACCCACTTGGTAGCCACTGTCGACAATTTAAATGACGTGCTCAACTTCGACTCCGGAGACATCTACAGCATGGATGACGATGCAGGAGATACCGACGAACCAACGCCCATAGGGCATTGGACAACAACCTCATCTCACGACGTGTACATGGTGGATACCCCTAAAGGAAGTGACAACGAGGAAAAAGGGGACGGAACGGGAGATAGACCCCCCGAAAAGCAATCAAAGTGTCGGCGTAAACGCCGACACAAGCCCCGCCTTGATAAAAGCCCAGCCATAGAGCAGGACAAGCAGGCCTTAGAGCAACCGTCCGAACATGGCAACGCGGATGGAGAAACCGAACATCCCTCCTATGGTGAAAACGGCATTCCGGACGATCTCACGCCGGATAAACCCATGGAGCAGAAGAATCTCCACGAGAGACTCATTGCAACTGCACGCAGCCTGAAAAAGCAGAAGCAGAAGCTAAAAACAGCGGAAGATGCACTCCAGATTAGATGGAGCAAAGTAATCAATACCACAGATAAACACGGCGACAGTCGCCACACTAAAAGCTATCCGAAAAGAAAGCTACTGCCTGAATTCGACGAAGAGGCCCTAGAGCCCTCGTATTCAAAAAATGAGAAAGCCACACGGTCGGATAGACGACCCCATAAAGCGGCAAGCGGCGCCGCACTTAAATCGGCATGCGACCCACTTAAGGATTCGCATCATGGCCCAGTCAGGTCCATTTATGGGCCAAGAAAGCAAGCTCTCATAAGCAATGCTATGAAGCCATCCTCAGAATCCGGCACACCCAAATACAGGGGCACCGCACACCCTCTATGTTTCACCGATGAGGTCCTGGACCATGAATTTCCAGAGGGATTCAAACCCGTAAACATAGAGGCATATGACGGAACAACAGACCCTGGAGTCTGGATCGAGGATTATATCCTCCACATACACATGGCTAGAGGAGATGATCTCCACGCCATAAAATATTTACCCCTTAAGCTTAAAGGGCCAGCCCGGCATTGGCTCAAAAGCCTTCCTGAAAACACAATTGGAAGCTGGGAAGAGCTCGAGGATGCTTTCCGAGCAAATTTTCAAGGGACGTATGTCCGCCCTCCGGATGCAGACGATCTTAGTCACATAACTCAACAACCCGGAGAATCAGCTCGGCAGTTCTAGAATAGATTCCTCACTAAAAAGAATCAGATAGTCGACTGTCCGGACGCCGAAGCCTTAGCAGCTTTCAGGCATAACGTCCGAGACGAATGGCTTGCCAGACACCTCGGGCAAGAAAAGCGAAGAACAATGGCCACACTAACATATCTCATGACCCGCTTTTGTGCAGGGGAGGACAGCTGGTTGGCAAGGTGCAGCCCCAGCAACCCAAGTACATCCGAAACTAGGGATGGAAATGGAAAACCGTGACGCAACAAGGACCGTCGCCAAACTAAGGACAAAAGTCCGAAGAGCACGGCAGTCAATGCCGGATTCAAAGGCTCACGACAAAATCAGGCAAAATCGCCCCCCCCCCCTGGATAACAGGGACGATCCATCCAACCTAAATAAAATCCTGGACAGGATATGTTAGATTCACAGTACTCCCGGGAAGCCTGCTAACCATACCCACAGAGACTTTTGGGTTTTCAAACAATCCGGCAGACTCAATGCCGAACACAAGGGGCTCGACACACCAAGCGAAGACGAGGACAAACCCCAAAAGCAGAGCACCAGGAAACAAAAGAACTTCCCACAAGAAGTAAAAACAGTGAACTTACTTCACATAACAAAACGTGCGTCGCCTGTAAAGGTACGCACCACATGGCCCATCCCCAAAGGGTCTGGCCACTGGTTGTCAAAACCGATCATCTTTGATCAGCTAGATTATTCTAGAAATATCAAGAATGCAGGCTGGACTGCCTTGATACTCGATCCAATAATTGCCGGACTCCAGTTTTCAAATGTCCTTATGGACGGCGGTAGTGGACTAAACCTGATATATCAGGATACAATCCAGCACATGGGGATAAACCCAGCAAGAATCCGCCGCAGCAAAACCTCCTTTCAAGGGGTAATACCTGGTCCGGACACCCGTTGTATGGGTTTTCTCTGACTCGAAGTCATATTCGGCTCTGCCGATAACTTCCGCCGGGAAAAGCTGACCTTCCATATCGTCCCGTTCTCAAGTCGCTATCAAGCACTACTGGGACGCGAAGCTTTCGCTCGCTTTAACGCAAAACCGCATTATGCATCTCTTACGCTTAAGATGCCCGGTCCACGAGGCATCATCTCTTTGAAAGGGAAGCACTAAAGTGCGCCTCCCCAAGTGGAGGACTGTGCGGCCGCTTTGACAGCCCCACAGCAAAATGGCCTCACCGGCCAGAAAACTTCGAAATAGGTTATTAAAGACCACGAACGCGGATAGACGAGTTCGGTACAAAATCATCATTGATGCAGGCTTAGTGGCCATATACCCGCGCACTTGGGGCTCCATAAGAGACAATAAAGCCCAATTTTATATATTTTACTTTACACCTTGTTTATTTTAAACTTTTTCGGCTCGACCCGTTTTCAACTCAGTTCCTCTCTTTTTACAGATGAACGTCGTGCGGCGCCCGTCCAGGATACGGCACAACAGAGACACAGGCACAGACGTGCAGTAGGGACCCGTCCTAAAGGATTCTTTTTAGATTAAGACCCTGCGTAAACCTTTTTTACTGTCTCTTGTTGCTACACATCCCCTGGTTTTTTCTGATATAACCAAGGAGGAGGCTGGCGTCTTGGCATGTGGCCACGTCAGAATTTTTGCACGTACCTGGACACTAGGGGCTTTTTTAATAAAGAGTGTTGTTTCGCCCGCACTCATAAAGACCGAATACCTTAGGGAGTGTTCGGCGTCGCGAGTTTTGGCATTATATGCATCGGCTCCGAATCATGTCTTTGGTCAAATGTTGGGTTGCCCGGCTCCTGAGTTCGGCTACCTTACGTTCCGCTCTATCGGCTAAGGTAGCACCAGGAGAACTACTGCGATTGTGCCCCAGTTCGGCCGGGCGAGCACCTCAGTAGAGAAAGCCGAAAACTGACTGTCATGATGTAGCGTGAGACTGGTCAGCCACTCGATGACCTATCAGAATCTATCGGATTCCTCCGCTTTAACGAAGGGCCGCTTCCCGGTCAGGCACATACGCGCCTCGAACTCGGATGAGCGCAGTCGCCACCAAGGAGCTACCTAAATAGTCTCACTTTCAAGCTCCTATGGCTAAGTGAAAGTGTTAAAGCATTATAGTCCGGTTGCCTGGCCCGCTTCGCTATCACCTCCTTTGAAGGACCAAGACATTGGGTTGAGTGTGAAAATGGGTCTTCTGCGAGCACCCCCGCACTATGTGCATGGGGGCTGAAGCCAACGACTGCCATCTTTCAGATTATATATATATATATATATATATATATATATATATATATATATATATATATATATATATATATATATATATATATATATATTAAAACGGCCGCACAGGAGGTGTTCCCAATACTTGAAGGCACAAGTATAAAAAGGCCACTACACCTTATCAAAATATTACTTTATAATTACATATGCTATCATAACATAGCATCTTTCGAGCACTGCGTCTCTATTACACGAGCGCCTTCAAGGACTTCCAGAAAATAGTGCTCGGAGGGTACTCGGCTTTTGTCCGAATCTCGGGATGCAACAATGGTGGCCTCCATCTCCGCCCAGTATGTCTTCACACGGGCAAGAGCCATCCTTGCGCCCTCTATGCATGCTGACCTCTTCATTGCCTTTATACGCGGCACTGCATCAAGGAATTGCTGCACCAAGCTGAAATAACTCTTCGGCTCCGATCTCCCCGGCCACAGATAACCCATGACGTACTTCATGGCGAGTCCGGACAACCTATTCAGTTCGGCCCATTGAGCCAAACGATCGTCCACTGCCAGTGGACGCTCTGGATTGTGAAACTGCGACCAGAAAAGCTTTTCCACTTCGCGATCCTTCTGATCTCGAAATTGTATGGTCACATCAGTAGCACTCGCTGCCATGTCCAGATAGGTATCCTCCACACTCCACATTCGGTCCAACGGAGCAAACTTCGGATCGCAAAATTTCCTTCGCAGCATAAAGGGCATTCCAGCCGCAATCTGTTCGGCCTGACGCAGCTCCTCCTTTGCAGCTCTCATCACAGAGCGCGCGTCCTTGGCACTGGCAGTGGCCTTTTCCAAGTCCGTCTGTTTCGCCTGGTCTTCTTTTTCAAGAAATCTGCAACGGTCTGTAGCGCTTTTTAACTTTTCGGCCATCTCGGCCATCTCTCCCTTGCTTCAGCAATGGGCAGCCTGTTCGGCTCTCAGCTCTTCAAGGGCTTTCTTCGCGGCCGCATCACTTTCTCTGGCTTGTTCTTTAGCTCAGGCAAGTTCTGCCCTAAGACTCTCCACGGCGGCCGCACCATCTGCGTCAAACACACACGTTGTAAGAAACAGGCATTAAACTGTTCTTACCTCATGCCGCCCGGGGAATTGCATACCTTGAGACTCCTCAAGCCGCTTGTTGACAAGCGTGATGTCGGCTTCTGCCACGTCCAGTTGCCGCTTTAGTTCGGCGAAATCGTCAGTTCGGCTTGATTCCGGACACCCTGCCGCCTACATTCAAAGGCGACATCTTAGACCTGGGATTATGATCCTCCGCGTGCCGTAATTTCTTGACGATGCGCAGAGTCTCAGGGGCTACTATCTACACAGGGCGCATCTTATTCATGCGCAACTGCCAAAAGTGTACATTATCTAATGTACCTCAAAACCCGTTAGTAAACTTTTGACGGCCTCATGCAGTCCACTCTCTGCGGATGAGATCCTTTCAATCACCGTGCCCATCAATGCACGGTGCTCCTCTGAGATACAAGCTCGCCCCAGCAGAATCTTTAGCTCCTCCAACCGAGCACCAGACGGTGCCGGGCTCGTCCCATGACCTCTTTCGAAGGCCGGACGCGGAGAACGTCGGGGGGCCACACAGCTATCTTTCGCCCCTGCCGGATTCGGAGAAACTATCCGCGGCGACACCTCAGGGTCGCCCGCCTCGCTAGGCGGCACGGCAGGGGGAGGCGTCCCGCTCTCCATCATCTGCGGAAGAAGATCCCTCGAAGATGAGCTCTGCTGAGAAGGGCTGAGGTCCGAGCTACAAGGTAAAAGTTTGGTTAATTTTCTCAGACATAAATCAAGGATTTACCTCATCCCTCAAAATGAAAATCTTTCTCTACTTACGACTCGCTGGAGGGCTGATCCCCATGAGGGCGTAGTCCGGCCGAGGAACTCCCCGGCATCGGACCCTCTGACGAGGATTTTCTCCCCCGCTTCGCGGCCATGGTTTCCGGGTCATCAGAGGCGGCTCTCCTCTTCTCCTTAGGAGAGGAATTGTCGGTTCCTCCCTTCGGAGCAGCCTCCTTCGAGGAGGCCATAGCTTACTTGTCCTCCCCCTCCGATGGCAATATCTCCAGCATCCTGACTAGCACGGGATCCGGCCTGGTTTCGGGAAGGGGAGCCGGACACCTGATCAGCTTTGCCTTTGCTATCCACTCCTATTTAAAAGGACGGCTCTTTTAGGGGCAAGTTTAGGACAATTATACGGATAGAAGGTCCGGGCAAAAGGTTGCTTACTTGAGTATCCAGGCGATTACGGCTTAGGCCTGCGTCCTCGGTCGAATCCGGACACATCTCTTGTGATCCGAAGAACAGTTTATACATCTCCGCGGGCGTTGCGCCCATGAAGTTCTGGAGAGCTCGCGGTCCCTCTGGATTAAATTCCCACAGGCGAAGGGGGCGACGTTTGCTGGGCAATATTCGGTGAATCAGCATGACCTGCGTCACCTTGACCAGGCTGAGGTCTCCTTCCAAGAGATCTTTAATGCGGCCCTGTAGCAAGGGCACGTCTTTGGGCAAACCCCAATCCAACCCTCTGTTGACCCATGACGCCAGACGTGGTGGGGGACCCGAGCGAAAGGCAGGAGGCACCACCCATTTGGTTCTCCGGGGAGCGGTGATATAAAAACACTCTCGTTGCCATAAGCCTAGCTCCTCTTGAAAAGAGCCCTCGGGCCACGGAGCATCAGCATTTTTGCATATAACAGTGCCTCCGCACTCTGCTTGTCGTCCCTTGATCATCTTCGGCTCCACTTTGAAGGTCTTGAGCCATAGTCCGAAGTGAGGGTTAACACGGAAGAACGCTTCGCACACAACGATAAACAAGGAGATATGGAGGATGGACTCCGGAGCTAAGTCATGGAATTCCAGCCCGTAATAAAACAACAGTCCCCTCACAAAGGGATCCATTGGGAAGCCCAACCCCCGAAGGAAGTGAGACATGAACACCACGCTCTCACCGGGCTAGGGACTGGGGATGACCTGCCCTTGAGCAGGCAACCTATGCCAAATTTCGCCGGTCAGGAACTTAGCCTCTCTCAACTTTAGCACGTCCTCCTCCGTGACGGAGGAGGGCATCCATCGGCCTTGAAGGTCAGAACCGGACATCGTTGAAGGTCCGAGGCACCCGGAATCTGGAGCCTGGGGTGTTGGAACTCGAGGCGACGGGTGAACTTGTTGGTGTCAGGACCCCGACTCGGTGTCACATCGATCTAGCCTGTAACACCTCATATCAGTTTGTGGCCTCACGCACGGTATCCCCACGGGTGTCGCCTTACCTTTGCCCGGGACCGTTTGCGCCTTTTGGCTCACGTATATGATAGCGTCGCTAGCATCCATATGATAAGGAGCCCGGGCTGACATGACTAGTCGTAAACCCAAAGTGGCACAGACTTACAGGGACACGCATCCATGACCCAGCTTCGAATGTGTCGGTCATCAGCAAGTGGGTCCGGGCTGTAGCACTGGGCTAGCAGGACTCCGATAAACCGGGCTGTAGTGGGCTAACAGGACTCCGGTACTCAATGCGTGACATTTCCCCGAAGGGACAGACACAGGAACGAAGAAGGACACATGCCGGCCAGCCTAAGTGTTCCAGAGCAGTAGCAAGCTAACATGGCTCGGTGGTAACACTAGGAGACATTTCCCGGTAAGAGAGGCTACTAAAGATAAACAACTAGATAGTCAGATCCCACACATACCAAGCATTTCAATCATACACACAATATGCTCGATATGTGCAAATACAACAAGGCATCACAACATGACTCTACGACACAAGTACTCTATTTAAGGCTCAGAGAGCCATACATGACATACACATAGGTACGGGTCACACGACCCAGCATTCAAGTCATACAGTCATACAAACCAGCAGCGGAAGTAACTTGTCTGAGTACAGACAACTAGTAAAATAAAAGAGGCTTGGAAAGCCTAGCTATACTACGTGGTCCTTCACAAGCTCAGGATCACCACCTGGGCCTTAGCCTACTCATTGATGTCAACGTCTACGAAGAACCCATCAGAAGGGGTTGCAGCGTCTTCTGTAAAAATGTAAATTATAGCAACATGAGTACAAAGGTACTCAGCAAGACTTACATCAGATCCTACATACATGCACATTATCAAGAAGGGTTGGTGGAGTTGTTGCAGCAAGCCAGCTTTGACTCTTGGCTAGGCTATCCTACGAGATTCCAACTTGAAATGGTTTTGCGCGCACGAGTCCACTACTCACCACTTCAATACACCACCGAGGATTCACCTCCGTCTTCCTACAGAAGAGCCATCCTCGGCACTCACACTTATCTTGAGGCTTTTAGTAGTTTCCATTTACTTGTCTATGAACTGTATAGGCAACCAAGTAGTCCTTTACCGCGGACGCGGCTATTCGAATAGATTATGTTAACCCTGCAGGGGTGTACTACTTCATACATGTTTCCACCACTTAGCGTCTGCACACGACATGTGCTCGGCAGACTTCAAGCGAAAGCTGACGTGGGTGTAGACCATGACCTACCTAAACACCTAAGTCTCCAATCCAGGTTTATCGCCTATCCAAGTTCCATCCACAGGGAGTCCGGCCGAGGTTTCCCATACGGCCCCGAACGATGTGTACAGGGTTCCGTGACACCTAACGGGTGCCCGGTATTCCCGGCCACGTACCTACCGCATCACAGCCCACCCCTACGGTCAGCGCTGTCCACGGCCTCCAGTAGGCTACAAACACCAGAAACTATTTGCAACTCCTGGACAGAGAACTAGGGTGAATAAGAAGTCGAGCGGGGTCATATTTCAGGGCCCAATGCATGGTAGTAGCTGTATCTTAAATCACACATACAGATCTCAGTGCTTAAGGTCGGCTTCAATGAAACAACCCACCATGTACTCCTACATGGCCTCTCATCGATACCTTTACCAAATCGTGTTCACCACATCACTCTCATTACTGACATAATCATTTCACTCTAGCTCATCACCCAGACGAACCAGACCTGACACGACTCTAAGCATAGCAGGCATAGCAAGGTAGGAACAACACATACATATGGCTCAATCAACTCCTACATATGCTAGTGGGTTTCATCTAGTTACTTTGGCAATGACAGGTCATGCAGAGGAAGTGGGTTCAACTACCGTAGCACACAGCAGTTTGAAACGCGTTGTCTTAATGCAGTAAAAGAGAGCAGGAGCGAGAACATGGGATTGTATCGATATGATCAAATAGTTGGTTGCTTGCCTGATGGTTCGATGCACTGATATGGCTCTTCGCTAGGGTAATCACGGTACTCCTCGGAGGCAGAACCTGCCGCAAAGAACACCGATACACAACAATCACCAAACAATGTGCGACAATATGATGCATGCATGAAACATGGCAATATGAGTGTGTTGGGCTAATGCAACTAAAACCAGAAGGGTTTGAACCAATTTGAACCAAAGATTCAAATTTCAAACTCATACATGGCCCTTTAAAGTGTTTTATCTTGTTCTGCAATAATCATCAAGTTAACTTGTTTAATCATGCATGAAAATAGTACAGATGGATAGATTGGATTTTTCTGATCATTTTTCATATATAACTTGTCTGATTTGGAGTTACAGATTAAAAGTTATGAATTTTTGAAGTTTAAACTATATTCTGGAATTTCCTATATTAGAATAAATCCAGAAATTAATTTATTGCGTCAGCCATGCGTCAGGATGACGTCAGGGTCAACGGGGACGTCCAGGTCAAACCTGACTGTGGGTCCAGGGTGTCAGGGTAATTAGATTAGTTAAAGTTTAATTAAAACTAAACCTATTTAACTAACAGGGCTGGGCCCCACCTGTCATTGACTCATCAGAGTCAACCAGGGCCCACCCGTGGTCAAACCCAGGTCGGCTGCACCGGCGTTTAGCCGCCGGCGAGCCCGACGCGGCGGCGGAAGTGGTTTTGGCTGTTCCGGCAACCAAACGAGTCGCGGAGGCCATCGGAGTGGAGCTGGGGAGGAGCCGCAGCTCTTGGTGGAGTCCGTTGAGGTTGGGGTGGCCGGAGTTGGCGCCGGCAACGACTTTGGCGGCCACCAGAGTTCGGCCGAAGGCGAACTTGACGCTAGAGGGGTCGGTGAGGTGCGGGGAGTAGCTGGTTAGGTGCTACGTGACGTGGTGAGCATGATGGACACCAGTTTGTGGCCGGAGGGTGACCGGGAGCACGTCGGCGACGAGCTCCGCGGCGGTGGGTGCGGTTGAGCTCTGGGAGGTCACTACACAGCTCGGGAGCAAGAAAAGAAGGGAGGGTAAGATGGCTAAGCTCACGGGGAGTTCGACGAAGCACTTGGTGCGGCCGGGGACGGGCCGGAGCGACGACGGTGTTGAAGGGGATCTCTGGCGACGGCGGTTCGGTCGAGGTCGATGCGGTGGGCTCGGGCCTTGCGAGCGCTCGGGGCTCGGCTTGCTCGAAGGTGTCAGGACCCCGACTCGATGTCACATCGATCTAGCTGGTAACACCTCATATCACTTTGCGGCCTCACGCACGGTATTCCCACGGGTGTCGCCTTACCTTTTCCCGGGACCGTTTGCGCCTTTTGGCTCACGTATATGATAGTGTCGCTAGCATCCATATGATAAAGAGCCCGGGCTGACATGACTAGTCGTAAACCCAAAGTGGCACAGACTTACAAGGACAGGCATCCATGACCCAGCTTCGAACGTGTCGGTCATCAGCAAGTGGGTCCGGGCTGTAGCACTGGGCTAACAGGACTCCGGTAAACCGGGCTGTAGCGGGCTAACAGGACTCCGGTACTCAAAGCGTGACATTTCCCCGAAGGGACAGACACAGGAACGAAGAAGGACACATGCCGGCCAGCCTAAGTGTTCCAGAGCAGTAGCAAGCTACCATGGCTCAGCGGTAACACTAGGAGACATTTCCCGGTAAGAGAGGCTACTAAAGATAAACAACTAGATAGTCAGATCCCACACATACCAAGCATTTCAGTCATACACACAATCTGCTCGATATGTGCAAATACAACGAAGCATCACAACATGACTCTACGACACAAGTACTTTATTTAAGGCTCAGTGAGCCATACATAACATACACAATGGTACGGGTCTCACGACCCAACATACAAGTCATACAGTCATACAAACCAGCAGCGGAAGTAACTTGTCTGAGTACAGACAACTAGTAAAACAAAAGAGGCTTGGAAAGCCTAGCTATACTACGTGGTCCTTCACAAGCTCAGGGTCACCACCTGGGTCTTTAGCCTACTCGTTGATGTCAACGTCTACATAGAACCCATCAGAAGGGGTTGCAGCGTCTTCTGTAAAAATGTAGATTATAGCAACATGAGTACGAAGGTACTCAGCAAGACTTACATCAGATCCTACATACATGCATAGTATCAAGAAGGGTTGGTGGAGTTATTGCAGCAAGCCAGCTTTGACTCTTGGCTAGGCTATCCTACGATACTCCAACTTGAAATGGTTTTGCGCACACGAGTCCACTACTCACCACTTCAATACACTACCGAGGATCCACCTCCGTCTTCCTACGGAAGAGCCATCCTCAGCACTCACACTTATCTTGAGGCTTTTAACAGTTTCCATTTACTTGTCTATGAACTGTATAAGCAACCAAGTAGTCCTTTACCGCGGACGCGGCTATTCGAATAGATCATGTTAACCCTGCAGGGGGTACTTCTTCATACACGCTCTCACCACTTACCGTCGTTTACACGACATGTACTCGGCAACCTTCAAGCGGAAGCCCAACGTGGGTGTCGGCCACGACCTACCTAATCACCTAAGCCTCCAGTCCAGGTTTATCGCCTATTCAGGTTCCATCCGCAGGGAGTCCGGCCGAGGTTTCCCATACGGCCCCGAACGATGTGAACAGGGTTCCCGAGATACCTAACGGGTATTCGGTACACCCGGCCACGTACCTACCGCATCACAGCCCACCCCTATGGTCAGCGTTGTCCACGGCCTCCAGTAGGCTACAAACACCAGAAACTACTTGCAACTCCTGGACGGAGAACTAGGGTGAATAAGAAGTCGAGAGGGTCCATTGGTTTCGGGCCCAATGCATGGTAGTAGCTGATTCTTAAATCACACATACAGATCTCAGTGCTTAAGGTCGGCTTCAATGAAACAACCCACCATGTACTCCTACATGGCCTCTCATCGATACCTTTACCAAATCGTGTTCACCACACCACTCTCATTACCGACATAACATTTCACTCTAGCCCATCACCCAGATGAACCAGACCTGACACGACTCTAAGCATAGCAGGCATAGCAAGGTAGGAACAACACATACATATGGCTCAATCAACTCCTACACATTCTAGTGGGTTTCATCTAGTTACTGTGGCAATGACAGGTCATGCAGAGGAAATGGGTTCAACTACCGTAGCACACAGCAGTTTGAAACGCGTTGTCTTAATGCAGTAAAAGAGAGCAGGAGCGAGAACATGGGATTGTATCGATATGATCAAATGGTTGGTTGCTTGCCTGATGGTTCGATGCACGGATACGGTTCTTCGTTAGGGTAATCACGGTACTCCTCGGGGACAGAACCTGTCGCAAAGGGCATCGGTACACAAGCATCACCAAACAATGTGCAACAATATGATGCATGCATGAAACATGGCAATATGAGTGTATTGGGCTAATGCAACTAAAACCAGGGGTGTTTGAACAAATTTGAATCAAGGATTCAAATTTCAAATTCAAATATGGCCTTTTAAAGTGCATTTTCTTGTTCTGCTTAAAACATCAATTTAACTTGTTTGATCATGCATGAAAATAGTACAGATGGATAGATTGGATTTTTCTGATCATTTTTCATATATAATTTGTCCAATTTGGAGTTATAGAATAAAAGTTATGAATTTTTGAAGTTTAAATAATATTCTGGAATTTCCTGATTTAATTTAATTCCAGAAATATAATTATTGCGTCAGCATGACGTCAGCATGACGTCAGTGGTCAACTGTGGCTGGCTGAGGTCAAACCTGACGTGTGGGGCCCACACGTCAGTGACAGGGGGGTTAAACGGGATTAAATTAATCCTAATTAGGGGTTAGTGGCGCTGGGGCCCACTGTCAGTGTCAGGGGGGGTTGACTAACAGTAGTTAGCGCTAACCTAACCACCTGGCCGACAGGGCCCACGCGTCAGTGACCCTGGGGGGTCAAACCCCAGGTCGGACAAGTCAAACCCCACCAGCGACATGACGCCGGCGAGGCCCGAGACGGCGGCGAAAGTGCTTTTTGCCATTCCGGCAACCAAATGGACGGCGGAAGGCATCTACGTGTTGCTGAGGTTGAGCCGCAACTATTGGTGGTGGTGGTTGGGCTCGGGGTGGCCGGAGTTGACGGCGGCGAGCTCGGCTGCGGCGGCCGGAGTTCGGGTGCGGTCGGGATCAGTGTTGCAGGGGGTTTGGGGAGGCGTTGGTGCGTGCTGCGTGCTCCTGGTGAGGTGGGGAGCACGATGGTGTGCTCGGTTGGGCGCTACGGCGACCGTGGCCACGACGCGACATCGCCGGCGGCGTGGAGCTCTCGGCCGAGGTGGGGCTAGGGCCTAGAAGTCGAAAGAGACCAGGGAAGAAGGGGGAAACGATCCGGGGGCTCACCGCGGAGCTGCAGGGATGGTTAGCGGGCTCGGGGACGCGCTGGTGACGGTGAATTCGACGGCGACGACGGTCGGAGCCCGAAGAGGGGAACGGCGACGTGGCGGCGATGCAGGGCTTCCGGGGACCCGTGGAGCGGTGGGGAGGAAGAGGGAGTCGAGGCGGAGCTTCTGAGCTAGTCGGGGGAGCGAGGGGTGGCCGGAGACGATGGCTATGGCGAACGGCGGCGACGGTGGTGTTCGGCCATGAGAGAGAGAGAGCGAGGGAGAGGAGAGGAGAGCCGGGGGAGAGTGAGAGAGAGCAGGGGGAGAGGCGTGGCGTCGTCCAGGGCGTCGAGCGAGGAGGGGAGGGCAGGCAAGCAGGCGAGCAGGTGGCGTGGCGCGGTGGCGCGCGCGCGCGCCGGCCACACTCCCCTCCCTCTGTCGGGACGAAGACGACAGAGGAGGGAGGTGGGCTGGGCCGGCTGCTGGCTGGGCCGCACAGGGAGGAGCCCAGGTAAGCTTCTCCCTTTATATATTTTTCTGTTTTCTGTTTTTCTAATACTTCTGCAACTTTGTTGAATTAAATAAAATACCTAGGCTAGTTCAAAAATCACCAAACTATTCCTGGCCCATAGTTGGATTATTTCCAACATGAAACATTTTAGTTTTGAGATATTTGAGCATTTAAATATTTTATATTATTTTAAATGCCCAAATTCAAATATTTATGATTTAATTCAAAGACCCTAGGATGGCCTAGGAAAATGTGCACCATTTTTGGCAGAGGTTCTGAACCAAGACAAAAATGATGGGCATTTTAGAAGGGCATTTCAGGTTCATTGAAAAATTATTTTAGTAACCCTAGTTGGTTTCAGAGGGGACTGGGGGTTCTGTCATCCCCATTTCAAGTTTCTGATGAAAGAGTAAACATGATGCAACACTCTAATGCATGACTAGCTAGGTTGTGACAACTCACCCCCACTCAAAGGAATCTCGTCCCGAGATTTGGGTTCCTCCGGGAAGAAAGCGGGGTACTCGAGTCGAAGACGATCCTCCCTTTCCCAAGTTGCTTCATCCTCAGAATGGTGCGACCATTGAACTTTGAGGAACTTGATGTTCTGGCGTCGAGTGGTACGCTCGGCCTGATCGAGGATACGAATGGGGTACTCTCGATATGTAAGATTATCCTGGAGATCAAGCGTTTCGTGGTCCACTTCACGGATAGGATCCGAGAAGCAACGCCTGAGTTGAGAAACGTGGAAGACGTCGTGAACTCTGGAGAGGTGCGGAGGTAGTTCCAACTGGTAGGCAACTTCTCCTCGTTTGGCAAGAATGCGAAAAGGTCCAATATAACGAGGAGCCAATTTGCCTTTGATACCGAAACGATGGGTTCCCTTCAGAGGGGTGACCCGAAGATAAGCCTTCTCGTCAACCTCGAAGGTCATAGCCTTATGTTTTCGGTCATATTGACTCTTTTGACGGGATTGGGCTGTTTTCAACTTTTCACGAACGATACGAACTTGTTCTTCTGCTTCCTGAATCATATCCGGGCCAAAGAATTGTCTTTCCCCGGTCTCTGACCAGTTAAGGGGTGTTCGACATCGTCGTCCATAGAGAACTTCAAAAGGGGCTTTACCCAAGCTAGATTGATAGCTGTTGTTGTAAGCGAATTCGGCAAATGGAAGGCACTTCTCCCAGTCCATTCCGAATGAGATAACAGAGGCTCGAAGCATGTCTTCTAGAATTTGGTTGACGCGTTCCACTTGACCACTCGACTGAGGGTGGAAAGCGGTGCTAAAGGAAAGACGGGTTCCCATAGCATTTTGGAAACTTTCCCAAAATCGAGAGGTGAAAAGACTTCCTCGATCCGAGTTAATTTCTAAAGGAACACCATGGAGAGACACTATTCGGGAGATGTACAAATCTGCCAGCTGACTAGCGGTTATACTCTCGCGAACAGGTAAGAAATGAGCTACTTTGGAAAGACGATCGACCACGACAAAAATAGCATTATTCCCTCTTTTGGTCCGGGGAAACCCGGTAATGAAATCCATACCAATTTTATCCCATTTCCATTCAGGAATAGCTAATGGTTGAAGGGTGCCAGCAGGCCGTTGATGCTCTGCTTTTACACGACGACAGACGTCGCAATTTGCAATGTACTGAGCAATTTCTCTCTTCATCCTAGTCCACCAGAACCTCTGGCGTAGGTCCTGATACATTTTAGTACTACCGGGATGAATAGTGAGAGGAGAATCATGAGCTTCCTTAAGGATTAATCACCTTAGGTTGCGCACTTTGGGAACTACTAATCGATCCCCGAAGTATACGACTCCTTGATCATTAACGGAGAAACAATTCGCAATTCCTTTCTAAATGTTTCTCTTGATGCGGGAGATTCCCGGATCTACCTTCTGTGCTTTGATAATTTGATCCGTAAGGGTAGGTTTTGCCACCAAGGTGGAGAGAAAACCTTGAGGTACAATGTGAAGGTTAAGCTTCCGAAATTCCTCATGGAGAAGCGGTTGACTTTGTTGTAACATCAGGTTGTTACAATAAGATTTACGACTTAGCGCATCAGCCATGACGTTGGCTTTCCCTGGGGTGTAGGTTATTCCTAAGTCGAAGTCTGTGATCAATTCAACCCAACGTCTCTGCCTGAGATTCAAATCCGGTTGGGTGAAAATATACTTCAGACTTTGGTGATCAGTGAATATTTCGCAACGATTACCGAGGAGGTAATGTCGCCAGGTCTTAAGTGCATAGACTACGGCTGCAAGCTCTAGATCATGAGTGGGATAATTCTCCTCATGTGGGTGCAATTGCCGTGAAGCGTAGGCAATTACGTGTCGATCTTGCATGAGAATGCAACCTAGTCCTTGTCGCGAAGCGTCGCAGTAGATAACAAAGTCCTTGGAGAAGTCTGGCGGTACCAGTACGGGAGCAGAGGTCAGGCGTCTTTTCAGTTCCTGAAAGCTGTGCTCACATTGTGGAGTCCATTCGAACTTCTTATCTTTCTTGAGGAGTTCGGTTAGAGGTTTGGCAACCTTGGAGAAGTTCTCGACAAAGCGACGACAATAGCTCGCTAAGCCTAGAAAACTCCGAACTTGCTTGACCGATTCGGGTGGAGTCCAGTTAAGGACGGCTTGAACTCGCTCAGGGTTAACAGCAATACCTTTACCGGATATTACATGACCCAGATAGGTCACTTCTGACAACCAGAATTCACATTTAGAGAATTTGGCATAAAGGCGATGCTCTCGAAGTTTCTGCAACACTAGCCTTAGATGTTCGGCATGTTCTTCCTCGTTCTTGGAGTAGATGAGTATATCATCGAGGTAAACCACGACGAATTTATCCAAATACTCCATGAAGATTGAGTTCATTAACCGAGAAAAGGTGGCTGGAGCGTTGGTTAATCCGAAGGACATGACGGTGTACTCGTATTGGCCATAACGAGTAACAAAGGCCGTTTTAGGAATGTCCCCGTTTCTGATTTTGATTTGATGGTAGCCCAACCTCAAATCCATCTTGGAGAAGACTGAGGATCCAGCGAGCTGATCATACAGGTCGTTGATCCTGGGAAGTGGATATTTGTTCTTGATTGTGACCAAATTGACAGGTCGGTAATCTACAACCATCCGGTCCGTACCATCCTTTTCCTTGACGAATAGGACGGGGCAAGCCCACGGAGATGAGCTAGGTCGGATGAAACCCTTTTTCAAGGACTCATCGAGTTGTTTCTTAAGCTCGGCTAGTTCTAGGGGTGCCATCTTATAAGGTCTTCTAGCAATCGGAACGGTTCCTGGAATGAGGTCTATTACAAACTCAACATCCCTGTCAGGTGGAACACCTGGCAATTCCTCTGGAAAGACATCCGGGAAGTCACGGACTACCGGAACGTCCTCAAGGTCTGGCAAAGGGCTGGCGTTAAGAGAATATAATTGTCGCTTGGCTATTCGGGTCAAGACATGGACTATTTCTCCCGAAGGATGGGTGAGTTGAACAGTCCTAGAGAAGCAATCGATTTGGGCATGATGAGCCGACATCCAGTCCATACCCAGAATGATATTAATATCTGAAGATTTAAGGGCTATCAAAGACGCAAGGAAAACAAGTCTGTTGACTTGGATTTCATTTCCATAACTTACCCTAGAGGTCTGCCATCTAGACCCAGGGGTAGAGATTTCCATAGTGGATGGCAAGTCACAAAATGCAACGTTATGCAAACGAGCATAATTTTCAGATATAAAGGAATGAGAGGCTCCTGTATCGAAAAGGACAGATGTCGGGTGGCAATTAACAAGAAGCGTACCGAGGACGACGTTGGGATCCTCTTGAGATTCTTCGGCAGAGACACAGTTGACATGGCCACGTGAAGCGGTGACCGGCTTGGCATGAAACACTTTCCCTGTCGGCTTGCCACGGCCAACAGCTTTAGCAGATTGATTGGGGTTGGTCTGGGGACACTCACGCATATAGTGACCAGATTCCCCACACTTGAAACAAGTCACGGAACTGGTACGTGGAGGAACATTATTGGTTGGACCCCCATAGGGCTTGGCTGGAGCAGACTGTTGAACGGGGCGAGGCGCCTGGAAAGATGGCCTCGGTGTGAACCTGGGTGGCAGGGCGGTGTTGGGCACCCACACGCGGCGCTTCTGAGGACCAGCACCGGATGAGGAACCCGTGTCACGGCCATGCTTGCGTGTTGCGTCATAGTCAGTCTGACCAGTTTCAGCATTGATGGCTTTGTTGACAAGTTTCGAAAAAGATGTGCACTCATGCAGACGGAGGTCGCGGCGAAGCTCAGGACTAAGGCCCTTACGGAACCTTGCTTGCTTCTTGGCGTCAGTAGAAACTTCCTCAGTTGCATATCGGGCGAGATTACCAAACTCCCTGCTATAGGCATCCACAGAAAGTCGGCCTTGGGTGAAACTGCAAAATTCTTCACGTTTACGGTCCATGAGACCCTCCGGAATGTGATGTTCACGGAAAGCCTCGCTGAATTCAGCCCAAGTAGTGACATGGCCCGCTGGGCGCATAGCTCCATAATTCTCCCACCATAGACTGGCGGGGCCTTCAAGATGATATGCAGCAAAGGTGACCTTGTCAGCCTCCGCTACCAGCGCGGAACGCAGTTTGTGAGAGATACTGCGAAGCCAGTCATCAGCGTCGAGGGGCTCGACGGAGTGGTGGAACGTGGGTGGATGCAATTTGATAAAATCACTGAGTGACACCACGTTAGCCCTCTGATGGTGTGCTGTATTCTGTTCAATACGCTCCAACAAACGGTTTGTCTCCCGCTTGTTTCTCTCAGCTTCCATCATCACCTCGGCTAGCGAAGGAGGATGAGGCAGATTTTCATTCCTAGCTTCACTGCCTTCGGCCTGCTCTTGGGAAGCAGGGTTAGCGCGCGTGTTGACCATCCCAGGTGGACAAGACAATGATTTAGTTAGGATGGTAAAATTCCGACATAGGATATAGAATGTAAGGAATAACTCGAAATGCAAGATGATCATCCGTATGACATGGTAGATACAGAAACTGCTTCTTTTATTCCATCGTCATACACACCATACAGGGTTTAGTACAAGACCAAACAAAGTACTATTACGGTGAAAAGAGGATTACATCTCATCGGAGGCATTCCAAGCTCCTATACATTATTTTTCTACATCTCCGGAAAGAGTACAAACTAGGTCATATCCCACGAGTCACGCGGAACGATAGACGACACAGCTAGTGCGAACTAGTGATACTACCACTAACTCAGACCGATCCGTAGTAGTCCTCGTAGAAGTCACCTCCATAGCCTGGGAGCTCAACATGTTCATCCGGAAACAGACGTTCTCGCGGAGCTTGTGGACCATAGGGGCTAGGATGAGGCCTTGGACCAACAAACGGTGGCCTGCGGGGACCGCGAGGTGGGGTGATGCCTCCTACATCACGCCAAACCATCACGTCTGGCAGAGCAGATCTCACAGGATAGAGATCGCGCATATCTGAATATCCAGCTTGCACCGCCGGTGCGAACCGAGTCAAAGTGGCCCAGTGGTCAGCACGGGTGTTGAAGAGCTCTAGCCTTAAGGCCCGATTTTCACGGTCCTTATCCTCGAGCATCTCAGCAGTGGTGCGAGTCCGTGAATCCTCCTGAGTGGGGTCAGCATAGATAGCCTGGAGATACCCTTGTGCTCCCGGAAGTGATCCTGGCATATACCGGAAATCAGAGTCCCGAAATAACCCAGATCTGACTCGCATAATGGTCATCATAGAGTAGGCGGCGTCCTGCACAGCCATCTCAATAGTAACCCCGAGTCCATAGGAGCAGTGAAGAGGCTCGGTGGATCCAGGATAAGATGGAAATATCCTGACAGTGCAGAGATACTGGCTTTGATTAAAATCTCGGAATTGCTCTTCGACCGTGTACTCGGGATACCAGCGGTATCCAGCCTCAGTCATTACCCTGACCAACTTAGCAGTATGGCCGGGTACATCTAGGCATCGAGTCAGGCGAACCACTTGATTGAGGTCGCGAGTGGCCATCTGAAAGCACAATCATAATGCAAAGGCATTAGAATTTCTAGCAAAATTTCGGCAGCATGACAGCTGTAAATGCTCAAAAAGGATTTGAGACATTTGACAAAGGATTTCGTACACACTCATCATCATCATCAAAGTTCTGAAACCATTCTGGCAATATAATGTGGTAGTAGAACTGAACTAGGCTGGTAACCATCAAACTTATAAGGTACTACTGATTAGTAACTCGTGATCCTGATAGAGAGAACAGATCCTAATTCCTTAACCCCCGGTGGAAGAATGGACTGACTCAGATCAGAAAGTCATAAGGTATAAGAAGTAAAAAGAGCCTTACGTTCCAACCCACAAACAATTCCCCTACATATAACTAAAGAATTTCTAGACTCAACATCGACCAGTTTGGCTTGGAGAACCTACAGGCAGTCCGGCTCTGATGCCAACGCTGTCAGGACCCCGACTTGATGTCACATCGATCTAGCTGGTAACACCTCATATCACTTTGCGGCCTCACGCACGGTATTCCCACGGGTGTCGCCTTACCTTTTCCCGGGACCGTTTGCGCCTTTTGGCTCACGTATATGATAGTGTCGCTAGCATCCATATGATAAAGAGCCCGGGCTGACATGACTAGTCGTAAACCCAAAGTGGCACAGACTTACAAGGACAGGCATCCATGACCCAGCTTCGAACGTGTCGGTCATCAGCAAGTGGGTCCGGGCTGTAGCACTGGGCTAACAGGACTCCGGTAAACCGGGCTGTAGTGGGCTAACAGGACTCCGGTACTCAAAGCGTGACATTTCCCCGAAGGGACAGACACAGGAACGAAGAAGGACACATGCTGGCCAGCCTAAGTGTTCCAGAGCAGTAGCAAGCTACCATGGCTCAGCGGTAACACTAGGAGACATTTCCCGGTAAGAGAGGCTACTAAAGATAAACAACTAGATAGTCAGATCCCACACATACCAAGCATTTCAGTCATACACACAATATGCTCGATATGTGCAAATACAACGAAGCATCACAACATGACTCTACGACACAAGTACTTTATTTAAGGCTCAGTGAGCCATACATAACATACACAATGGTACGGGTCTCACGACCCAACATACAAGTCATACAGTCATACAAACCAGCAGCGGAAGTAACTTGTCTGAGTACAGACAACTAGTAAAACAAAAGAGGCTTGGAAAGCCTAGCTATACTACGTGGTCCTTCACAAGCTCAGGGTCACCACCTGGGTCTTTAGCCTACTCGTTGATGTCAACGTCTACATAGAACCCATCAGAAGGGGTTGAAGCGTCTTCTGTAAAAATGTAGATTATAGCAACATGAGTACGAAGGTACTCAGCAAGACTTACATCAGATCCTACATACATGCATAGTATCAAGAAGGGTTGGTGGAGTTATTGCAGCAAGCCAGCTTTGACTCTTGGCTAGGCTATCCTACGATACTCCAACTTGAAATGGTTTTGCGCACACGAGTCCACTACTCACCACTTCAATACACTACCGAGGATCCACCTCCGTCTTCCTACGGAAGAGCCATCCTCGGCACTCACACTTATCTTGAGGCTTTTAACAGTTTCCATTTACTTGTCTATGAACTGTATAGGCAACCAAGTAGTCCTTTACCGCGGACGCGGCTATTCGAATAGATCATGTTAACCCTGCAGGGGGTACTTCTTCATACACGCTCTCACCACTTACCGTCGTTTACACGACATGTACTCGGCAACCTTCAAGCGGAAGCCCAACGTGGGTGTCGGCCACGACCTACCTAATCACCTAAGCCTCCAGTCCAGGTTTATCGCCTATTCAGGTTCCATCCGCAGGGAGTCCGGCCGAGGTTTCCCATACGGCCCCGAACGATGTGAACAGGGTTCCCGAGATACCTAACGGGTATTCGGTACACCCGGCCACGTACCTACCGCATCACAGCCCACCCCTACGGTCAGCGCTGTCCACAGCCTCCAGTAGGCTACAAACACCAGAAACTACTTGCAACTCCTGGACGGAGAACTAGGGTGAATAAGAAGTCGAGAGGGTCCATTGGTTTCGGGCCCAATGCATGGTAGTAGCTGATTCTTAAATCACACATACAGATCTCAGTGCTTAAGGTCGGCTTCAATGAAACAACCCACCATGTACTCCTACATGGCCTCTCATCGATACCTTTACCAAATCGTGTTCACCACACCACTCTCATTACCGACATAACATTTCACTCTAGCCCATCACCCAGATGAACCAGACCTGACACGACTCTAAGCATAGCAGGCATAGCAAGGTAGGAACAACACATACATATGGCTCAATCAACTCCTACACATGCTAGTGGGTTTCATCTAGTTACTGTGGCAATCACAGGTCATGCAGAGGAAATGGGTTCAACTACCGTAGCACACAGCAGTTTGAAACGCGTTTTCTTAATGCAGTAAAAGAGAGCAGGAGCGAGAACATGGGATTGTATCGATATGATCAAATGGTTGGTTGCTTGCCTGATGGTTCGATGCACGGATACGGTTCTTCGTTAGGGTAATCACGGTACTCCTCGGGGACAGAACCTGTCGCAAAGGGCATCGGTACACAAGCATCACCAAACAATGTGCAACAATATGATGCATGCATGAAACATGGCAATATGAGTGTATTGGGCTAATGCAACTAAAACCAGGGGTGTTTGAACAAATTTGAATCAAGGATTCAAATTTCAAATTCAAATATGGCCTTTTAAAGTGCCTTTTCTTGTTCTGCTTAAAACATCAATTGAACTTGTTTGATCATGCATGAAAATAGTACAGATGGATAGATTGGATTTTTCTGATCATTTTTCATATATAATTTGTCCAATTTGGAGTTACAGAATAAAAGTTATGAATTTTTGAAGTTTAAATAATATTCTGGAATTTCCTGATTTAATTTAATTCCAGAAATATAATTATTGCGTCAGCATGACGTCAGCATGACGTCAGTGGTCAACTGTGGCTGGCTGAGGTCAAACCTGACGTGTGGGGCCCACACGTCAGTGACAGGGGGGGTTAAACGGGATTAAATTAATCCTAATTAGGGGTTAGTGGCGCTGGGGCCCACTGTCAGTGTCAGGGGGGTTGACTAACAGTAGTTAGCGCTAACCTAACCACCTGGCCGACAGGGCCCACGCGTCAGTGACCCTGGGGGGTCAAACCCCAGGTCAGACAAGTCAAACCCCACCGGCGACATGACGCCGGCGAGGCCCGAGACGGCGGCGAAAGTGCTTTTTGCCATTCCGGCAACCAAATGGACGGCGGAAGGCATCTACGTGTTGCTGAGGTTGAGCCGCAACTATTGGTGGTGGTGGTTGGGCTCGGGGTGGCCGGAGTTGACGGCAGCGAGCTCGGCTGCGGCGGCCGGAGTTCGGGTGCGGTCGGGATCAGTGTTGCAGGGGGTTTGGGGAGGCGTTGGTGCGTGCTGCATGCTCCTGGTGAGGTGGGGAGCACGATGGTGTGCTCGGTTGGGCGCTACGGCGACCGTGGCCACGACGCGACATCGCCGGCGGCGTGGAGCTCTCGGCCGAGGTGGGGCTAGGGCCTAGAAGTCGAAAGAGACCAGGGAAGAAGGGGGAAACGATCCGGGGGCTCACCGCGGAGCTGCAGGGATGGTTAGCGGGCTCGGGGACGCGCTGGTGACGGTGAATTCGACGGCGACGACGGTCGGAGCCCGAAGAGGGGAACGGCGATGTGGCGGCGATGCAGGGCTTCCGGGGACCCGTGGAGCGGTGGGGAGGAAGAGGGAGTCGAGGCGGAGCTTCTGAGCTAGTCGGGGGAGCGAGGGGAGGGCAGGCAAGCAGGCGAGCAGGTGGCGTGGCGCGGTGGCGCGCGCGCGCGCCGGCCACACTCCCCTCCCTCTGTCGGGACGAAGACGACAGAGGAGGGAGGTGGGCTGGGCCGGCTGCTGGCTGGGCCAGCCAGCTGGCTGGGCCGCACAGGGAGGAGCCCAGGTAAGCTTCTCCCTTTATATATTTTTCTGTTTTCTGTTTTTATTTAATATATCTGCAACTTTGTTGAATTTAATAAAATACCTAGGCAACTTCAAAAATCACCAAACTACTCCTGGCTCATAGTTGGATTATTTCCAACATGAAACATTTTAGTTTGGAGATATTTGAGCATTTAAATATTTTATATTATTTTAAATGCCCAAATTCAAATATTTATGAATTAATTCAAAAACCCTAAGATGGCCTAGGAAAATGTGCACCATTTTTGGCAGAGGTTCTGAACCAAGACAAAAATGATGGGCATTTTAGAAGGGCATTTCAGGTTCATTGAAAAATTATTTTAGTAACCCTAGTTGGTTTCAGAGGGGACTGGGGGTTCTGTCATCCCCATTTCAAGTTTCTGATGAAAGAGTAAACATGATGCAACACTCTAATGCATGACTAGCTAGGTTGTGACAGAAGGAGAGGAGGGTGGCGGAGCTCCTGGACACGGCGGCACGGCGTGGGGTTGACGGAGGGCATGGCTACGGCGAGGGGGTGGCGGCGATGGCGTCGGCCATGGCGGGGGAGCGCGAGAGAGAGGAGTTGGGGGAGGATGGAGGTGTCCTGCGGGTTCACGGCGCGGCGTGGAGTTCATCCATCCAGCCACGAGGCGAGGAGGTGAAGCAGGGCGACGGCCAGCTGCGTGGCGCACGCTGCGGCCGCCGTCGAGCACCTGCCTGCCTGCCTGGACGGCAAGCAGCTCGCTGGAGCGGCACTGGGCTGGGCCGGCAGGTGGGCCGGGTGCTGGGCGCCAGGTAAGTTTCCCTGTTACTCCCTGTTTTCTGTTTTTTAATACTTCTGCAACTTTGTTGAATTATTAAAAATACTTAGGCAACTCCTAAAATCACCAAACTACTCCTGGTCCATAGTTGGATTATTTCCAACATGAAACATTTTAGTTTGGAGATATTTGAGCATTTGAATATTTTATATAATTTTAAATGCCCAAATTCAAATATTTATGATTTAATTCAAAGACCCTAAGATGACCTAGGAAAATGTGCATCACTTTTGGCAGAGGTTCTGAACCAAGACAAAAATGATGGGCATTTTAGAAGGGCATTTCAGGTTCATTGAAAAAGTTTTTAGTAAACCCTAGTTGGTTTCAGAGGGGGCTGGGGGTTCTGTCATCCCCATTTCAGGTTTCTGATGAAAAAAATAGACATGATGCAACACTCTAATGCATGAACTAGCTAGGGTGTGACAACTCACCCCCACTCAAAAGAATCTCGTCCCGAGATTTGGGTTCCTCCGGGAAGAAGGTGGGATACTCGAGTCGAAGACGATCCTCCCTTTCCCAAGTTGCTTCATCCTCAGAATGGTGCGACCATTGAACTTTGAGAAACTTGATATTATGACGTCAAGTGGTATGCTCGGCCTGATCGAGGATACGAATGGGGTACTCTCAATACGTGAGATTATCTTGGAGATCAAGCATTTCGTGGTCCACTCCACGGATAGGATCCGAGAAGCAACGCATGAGTTGAGAAACGTGGAAGACATCGTGGACTCTGGAGAGATGCGGAGGTAGCTCCAACTGGTAGGCAACTTCTCCTCGTTTAGCGAGAATGCGAAAAGGTCCAATGTAACGAGGAGCCAATTTGCCTTTGATACCGTAACGATGGGTTCCCTTTAGAGGAGTAACCCGAAGGTAAGCCTTCTCGTCAACTTCGAAAGTCATAGCCTTATGTTTCCGGTCATATTGACTCTTTTGATGAGATTGGGCTGTTTTCAACTTTTCACGAACGATGCGAACTTGCTCTTCTGCTTCCTGGATCATATCCGGGCCAAAGAATTGTCTTTCCCCGGTTTCTGACCAGTTAAGGGGTGTTCGACACCGTCGTCCATAGAGAACTTCAAAAGGGGCTTTACCCAAGCTAGATTGATAGCTGTTGTTGTAAGCAAATTCGGCAAATGGAAGGCATTTCTCCCAATCCATTCCGAATGAGATAACAGAGGCTCGAAGCATGTCTTCTAGGATCTGGTTGACGCGTTCTACCTGACCACTCGATTGAGGGTGGAAAGCGGTGCTAAAAGAAAGGCGGGTTCCCATAGCATTTTGGAAACTTTCCCAAAATCGAGAGGTGAAAAGACTTCCTCGATCCGAGTTAATTTCCAAAGGTACACCATGGAGAGATACTATTCGGGAGATGTACATGTCTGCTAACTGACTAGCAGTTATACTCTCACGAACAGGTAAGAAATGGGCCACTTTGTAAAGACGATCGACAACGACGAACATAGCATTATTCCCTCTCTTGGTCCTGGGAAACCCGGTAATGAAATCCATACCAATTTTATCCCATTTCCATTCAGGAATAGCTAGGGGTTGAAGGGTGCCAGCAGGCCGTTGATGCTCTGCTTTTACACGACGGCAGACGTCGCAATTAGCAATATACTGAGCAATTTCTCTCTTCATCCTAGTCCACCAGAACCTCTAGCGTAGGTCCTGATACATCTTGGTACTACCGGGATGAATGGTGAGAGGAGATTCATGAGCCTCCTTAAGGATCAACTACCGTAGATACTGGTTCCTGGGAACCACTAAACGGTTCTCAAAGTACACAACACCATGATCATTTGTGGAGAAACAACTAGCACCTCCGCTAGCAATGTTCTCCTTGATTTTAGATATTCCCTTATCTCGCTTTTGGGCAGCGATAATTTGATCCGTAAGAGTAGGTTTCGCCACCAAGGTGGAAAGAAATCCTTGAGGAACAATGTGAAGGTTAAGCTTCCGAAATTCCTCATGGAGAAGCGGTTGACTTTGTTGTAACATCAGGTTGTTACAATAAGATTTACGACATAGCGCATCAGCCATGACGTTGGCTTTCCCTGGGGTGTAAGTTATTCCTAAGTCGAAATCTGTGATCAACTCGACCCAACGTCTTTGCCTGAGATTCAAATCCGGTTGGGTGAAGATGTACTTCAGACTTTGGTGATCAGTGAATATTTCGCAACGATTACCGAGGAGGTAATGTCGCCAGGTTTTAAGTGCATAGACTACAGCTGCAAGCTCTAGATCATGAGTAGGATAATTCTCCTCATGTGGGTGCAATTGCCGTGAAGCGTAAGCAATTACGTGTCGATCTTGCATGAGAATGCAACCTAGTCCTTGTCGCGAGGTGTCGCAGTAGATAACAAAGTCCTTAGAGAAGTCTGGCGGTACCAGTACGGGAGCAGAGGTCAGGCGTCTTTTCAGTTCCTGAAAGCTGTGCTCACATTGTGGAGTCCACTCGAACTTTTTATCTTTCTTGAGGAGTTCGGTTAGAGGTTTAGCAACTTTGGAGAAGTTCTCGACAAAGCGACGACAATAGCTCGCTAGGCCAAGGAAACTCCGAACTTGCTTGACCGATTCAGGTGGAGTCCAATTGAGGACGGCTTGAACTCGCTCAGGGTTAACAGCAATACCTTTACCAGATATTACATGACCCAGATAGGTCACTTCGGACAACCAAAATTCACATTTAGAGAATTTGGCATAAAGGCGATGCTCTCGAAGTTTCTTCAACACTAGCCTTAGATGTTCGGCATGTTCTTCCTCGTTCTTGGAGTAGATGAGTATATCATCGAGGTAAACCACGACGAATTTATCCAAATACTCCATGAAGATTGAGTTCATCAACCGAGAAAAAGTGGCTGGAGCGTTGGTTAAACCGAAGGACATGACGGTGTACTCGTATTGGCCATAACGAGTAACAAAGGCCGTTTTAGGAATGTCCCCGTTCCTGATTTTGATTTGATGGTAGCCCAACCTCAAATCCATTTTGGAGAAGACTGAGGATCCAGCGAGCTGATCATACAGGTCGTTGATCCTGGGAAGCGGATATTTGTTCTTGATTGTGACCAAATTGACAGGTCGATAATCTACAACCATCCGGTCCGTACCATCCTTCTTCTTGACGAAGAGGACGGGGCAAGCCCACGGAGATGAACTAGGTCGGATGAAACCCTTTTTCAAGGACTCATCGAGTTGTTTCTTAAGCTCGGCTAGTTCTAGTGGTGCCATCTTATAGGGTCTTCTAGCAATCGGGACGGTTCCTGGTATGAGGTCTATTACGAACTCAACATCCCTGTCGGGTGGAACACCTGGCAATTCCTCTGGGAAGACATCCGGAAAGTCACGGACTACCGGGACGTCCTCAAGGTCTGGCAAAGGGCTGGCGTTAAGAGAATGTAACTGTCGCTTGGTTATTCGGGTCAAGACATTGACTATCTTCCCCGAAGGATGGGTGAGTTGAACAGTCCTAGAGAAGCAATCAATTTTGGCATGATGGGCTGACATCCAGTCCATACCCAAGATGATATTAATATCTGAAGATTTAAGAGCTATCAAAGATGCAAGGAAAACAAGTCTGTCGACTTGGATTTCATTTCCATGAGTTACCCTGGAGGGTTGCCATCTAGAACCGGGAGTGGAAATTTCCATAGTGGATGGCATGTCACAAAATGCGGTGTTATGCAAGCGAGCATAGTTCTCGGATATAAATGAATGAGATGCTCTTGTATCGAAAAGAACAGATGCCGGGTGGCAATTAACAAGGAGCATACCGAGAACGACGTTGGGATCCTCTTGAGCTTCTTCGGCAGAGATACAGTTGACATGGCCACGTGTAGCGGTGGCCGGCTTGGCGTGGAACACTTTACCTGTCGGCTTGCCATGGCCAACAGCTTTAGCAGGTTGGTTGGGTTGGTATGGGGACACTCGCGCATATAGTGGCCAGATTCCCCACACTTAAAGCAAGTCACGGAACTGGCGCGTGGAGGAGCATTGTTGGTTGGACCACCATAGGGCTTGGCTGGTGCAAACTGTTGAACGGGGCGAGGCGCCTGGAAGGATGGCCTCGGTGTGAACCTGGGTGGCAGGGCAGTGTTAGGCACCCACACGCGGCGCTTCTGAGGACCAGCACCGGATGAGGAACCCACGTCACGGCCATGCTTGCATGTTGCGTCATAATCAGTCTGACCAGTCTCAGCACTGATGGCCTTGTTAACAAGCTTCTGAAAAGATGTGCACTCATGCAGACGGAGGTCGCGGCGAAGCTCAGGACTAAGTCCCATACGGAACCTTGCTTGCTTCTTGGCATCAGTAGAAACTTCCTCAGTTGCATATCGTGCGAGGTTACCGAACTCCCTGCTGTAAGCATCCACAGAGAGTCGGCCTTGAGTGAAACTGCAAAATTCCTCACGTTTACGGTCCATGAGACCCTCTGGAATGTGATGTTCACGGAAAGCCTCGCTGAATTCAGCCCAAGTAGTGACATGACCCGCTGGGCTCATAGCTCCATAATTCTCCCACCATAGACTGGCGGGGCCTTCAAGATGATATGCAGCAAAGGTGACCTTGTCAGCCTCAGCTACTAGCGCTGAACGCAGTTTGTGAGAAATACTGCGAAGCCAGTCATCAGCGTCGAGAGGCTCGACGGAGTGGTGGAACGTGGGTGGATGTAACTTGATGAAATCACTGAGTGACACCAAGTTATTTCTCTGATGGTGTGCTGTGTTCTGTTCAATACGCTCCAACAAACGGTTGGTCTCCCGCTTGTTTCTCTCGGCTTCCAGCATAACCTCGGCTAGGGAAGGAGGATGAGGCAGATTTGCATTCCTGAGTTCACTGCCTTCGGCCTGCTCTTGAGGAGCAGGGTTATTGCGCATGTTGACCATCCTAGGTAAACAAGACAATGATTTAGTCAGAATGATAAGATTCCGACATAGGATACAGAATGTAAGCAATAACTCGGAATGCAAGATGATCATCTGTATGACATGGTAGATACAGAAACTGCTTCTTTTATTCCATCGTCATACACACCATACAAGGTTTAGTACAAGACCAAACAAGGTACTATTACGGTGAAAAGAAGATTACATCTCATCGGAGGCACTCCGAGCTCCTATACATTATTTTTGTACACCTCCAGAAAGCGGTACAAACTAGGTCATATCCCACGAGTCACGCAGGACGATAGACGACACAACTAGTACGAACTAGTGATACTACCACTATCTCAGACCGATCCGTAGTAGTCCTCGTAGAAGTCACCTCCATAGCCTGGAAGCTCAACATGATCATCCGGGAACAGACGATCTCGCGGAGCTTGTGGACCATAGGGGCTAGGATGAGGTCTTGGACCAACAGACGGTGGCCTGCGGGGACCGCGAGGTGGGGTGATGCCTCCTACATCACGCCAACCCATCACGTCTGGCAGAGCAGATCTCACAGGATAGAGATCGCGCATATCCGAATATCCAGCTTGCACAGCCGGTGCAAACCGAGTCAACGTGGCCCAATGGTCAGCACGGGTATTGAAAAGCTCTAGCCTCAAGGCCCGATTTTCACGGTCCTTATCCTCGAGCATCTCAGCAGTGGTGCGAGTCCGTGAATCCTCCTGAGTGGGGTCAGCATAGATAGCCTGGACATACCCTTGTGCTCCCGGAAGTGATGCTGACATATACCGGAAATCAGAGTCCCGAAATAGGCCAGTCCTGACTCGCATGATGGTCATCATAGAGTAGGCGGCATCCTGCACAGCCATCTCAATAGTAACCCCGAGTCCATAGGAGCAGTGAAGGGGCTCGGTGGATCCAGGATAAGATGGAAATATCCTGACAGTGCAAAGATACTGGCTTTGGTTAAAGTCTCGAAATTGCTCTTCGACCGTGTACTCAGGATACCAACGGTATCCAGCCTCAGTCATTACCCTGACCAACATGGCAGTATGGCCGGGTACATCTAGGCATCGAGTCAGGCGCACCACTTGATTGAGGTCGCGAGTGGCCATCTGAAAGCACAACCATAATGCAAAGGCATTAGAATTTCTAGCAAAATTTCGACAGCATAACAGCTGTAAATGCTCAAAAAGGATTTTGAGACATTTGACAAAGTATTTCATACACACTCAACAACATCATATCAAAGTTCTGAGTCCATCCCAGCAACATAATGTGGTAGTAGAACTGAACTAGGCTTGTATCCATCAAACCTATAAGGTACTACTGATTAGTAACACGTGAACCTGATAGAGAGAAAAGATCCTAATTCCTTAACCCCCGGTGGAAGAATAGACTGACTCAGATCAGAATGTCATAAGATAAAGGAGTGCAAAGAGCCTTACGTTCCAACCCACAAACAATTCCCCTACATATAACTAAAGAATTTCTAGACTCAACATCGACCAGTTTGGCTTGGAGAACCTACAGGCAGTCCGGCTCTGATACCACCGCTGTCAGGACCCCGACTCGATGTCACATCGATCTAGCCTGTAACACCTCATATCACTTTGCGGCCTCACGCACGGTATCCCCACGGGTGTCGCCTTACCTTTGCCCGGGACCGTTTGCGCCTTTTGGCTCACGTATATGATAGCGTTGCTAGCATCCATATGATAAGGAGCCCGGGCTGACATGACTAGTCGTAAACCCAAAGTGGCACAGACTTACAGGGACAGGCATCCATGACCCAGCTTCGAACGTGTCGGTCATCAGCAAGTGGGTCCGGGCTGTAGCACTGGGCTAGCAGGACTCTGGTAAACCGGGCTGTAGCGGGCTAACAAGACTCCGGTACTCAATGCGTGACATTTCCCCGAAGGGACAGACACAGGAACGAAGAAGGACACATGCCGGCCAGCCTAAGTGTTCCAGAGCAGTAGCAAGCTACCATGGCTCAGTGGTAACACTAGGAGACATTTCCCGATAAGAGAGGCTACTAAAGATAAACAACTAGATAGTCAGATCCCACACATACCAAGCATTTCAATCATACACACAATATGCTCGATATGTGCAAATACAACAAGGCATCACAACACGACTCTACGACACAAGTACTTTATTTAAGGCTCAGAGAGCCATACATGACATACACATAGGTACGGGTCACACGACCCAGCATTCAAGTCATACAGTCATACAAACCAGCAACGGAAGTAACTTTTCTGAGTACAGACAACTAGTAAAATAAAAGAGGCTTGGAAAGCCTAGCTATACTACGTGGTCCTTCACAAGCTCAGGATCACCACCTGGGCCTTAGCCTACTCATTGATGTCAATGTCTACGAAGAACCCATCAGAAGGGGTTGCAGCGTCTTCTGTAAAAATGTAAATTGTAGCAACATGAGTACAAAGGTACTCAGCAAGACTTACATCAGATCCTACATACAAGCACATTATCAAGAAGGGTTGGTGGAGTTGTTGCAGCAAGCCAGCTTTGACTCTTGGCTAGGCTATCCTACGAGATTCCAACTTGAAATGGTTTTGCGCACACGAGTCCACTACTCACCACTTCAATACACCACCGAGGATTCACCTCCGTCTTCCTACGGAAGAGCCATCCTCGGCACTCACACTTATCTTGAGGCTTTTAGTAGTTTCCATTTACTTGTCTATGAACTGTATAGGCAACCAAGTAGTCCTTTACCGCGGACGCGGCTATTCGAATAGATTATGTTAACCCTGCAGGGGTGTACTACTTCATACATGTTTCCACCACTTAGCGTCTGCACACGACATGTGCTCGGCAGACTTCAAGCGAAAGCTGACGTGGGTGTAGACCACGACCTACCTAAACACCTAAGTCTCCAATCCAGGTTTATCGCCTATCCAGGTTCCATCCGCAGGGAGTCCGGCCGAGGTTTCCCATACGGCCCCGAACGATGTGTACAGGGTTCCGTGACACCTAACGGGTGCCCGGTATTCCCGGCCACGTACCTACCGCATCACAGCCCACCCCTACGGTCAGCGCTGTCCACGGCCTCCAGTAGGCTACAAACACCAGAAACTATTTGCAACTCCTGGACAGAGAACTAGGGTGAATAAGAAGTCGAGCGGGGTCATATTTCAGGGCCCAATGCATGGTAGTAGCTGTATCTTAAATCACACATACAGATCTCAGTGCTTAAGGTCGGCTTCAATGAAACAACCCACCATGTACTCCTACATGGCCTCTCATCGATACCTTTACCAAATCGTGTTCACCACATCACTCTCATTACTGACATAATCATTTCACTCTAGCTCATCACCCAGACGAACCAGACCTGACACGACTCTAAGCATAGCAGGCATAGCAAGGTAGGAACAACACATACATATGGCTCAATCAACTCCTACACATGCTAGTGGGTTTCATCTAGTTACTATGGCAATGACAGGTCATGTAGAGGAAGTGGGTTCAACTACCGTAGCACACAGCAGTTTGAAACGCGTTGTCTTAATGCAGTAAAAGAGAGCAGGAGCGAGAACATGGGATTGTATCGATATGATCAAATAGTTGGTTGCTTGCCTGATGGTTCGATGCACTGATATGGCTCTTCGCTAGGGTAATCACGGTACTCCTCGGAGGCAGAACCTGCCGCAAAGAACACCGATACACAACAATCACCAAACAATGTGCGACAATATGATGCATGCATGAAACATGGCAATATGAGTGTGTTGGGCTAATGCAACTAAAACCAGAAGGGTTTGAACCAATTTGAACCAAAGATTCAAATTTCAAACTCATACATGGCCCTTTAAAGTGTTTTATCTTGTTCTGCAATAATCATCAAGTTAACTTGTTTAATCATGCATGAAAATAGTACAGATGGATAGATTGGATTTTTCTGATCATTTTTCATATATAACTTGTCTGATTTGGAGTTACAGATTAAAAGTTATGAATTTTTGAAGTTTAAACTATATTCTAGAATTTCCTATATTGGAATAAATCCAGAAATTAATTTATTGCGTCAACCATGCGTCAGGATGACGTCAGGGTCAACGGGGACGTCCAGGTCAAACCTGACTGTGGGTCCAGGGTGTCAGGGTAATTAGATTAGTTAAAGTTTAATTAAAACTAAACCTATTTAATTAACAGGGCTGGGCCCCACCTGTCATTGACTCATCAGAGTCAACCAGGGCCCACCCGCGGTCAAACCCAGGTCGGCTGCACCGGCGTTTAGCCGCCGGCGAGCCCGACGCGGCGGCGGAAGTGGTTTTGGCCGTTCCGGCAACCAAACGAGTCGCGGAGGCCATCGGAGTGGAGCTGGGGAGGAGCCGCAGCTCTTGGTGGAGTCCGTTGAGGTCGGGGTGGCCGGAGTTGGCGCCGGCGACGACTTTGGCGGCCACCGAAGTTCGGCCGAAGGCAAACTTGATGCTAGAGGAGTCGGTGAGGTGCGGGGAGTAGCTGGTTAGGTGCTACGTGACGTGGTGAGCATGATGGACACCAGTTTGTGGCCGGAGGGTGACCGGGAGCACGTCGGCGACGAGCTCCGCGGCGGTGGGTGCGGTTGAGCTCTGGGAGGTCACTACACAGCTCGGGAGCAAGAAAAGAAGGGAGGGGAAGATGGCTAAGCTCACGGGGAGTTCGACAAAGCACTTGGTGCGGCCGGGGACGGGCCGAAGCGATGACGGCGTTGAAGGGGATCTCCGGCGACGGCGGTTCGGTCGAGGTCGATGCGGTGGGCTCGGGCCTTGCGAGCGCTCGGGGCTCGGCTTGCTCGAAGGAGAGGAGGGTGGCGGAGCTCCTGGACACGGCGGCACGGCGTGGGGTTGACGGAGGGCATGGCTACGGCGAGGGGGTGGCGGCGATGGCGTCGGCCATGGCGGGGGAGCGCGAGAGAGAGGAGTTGGGGGAGGATGGAGGTGTCCTGCGGGTTCACGGCGCGGCGTGGAGTTCATCCATCCAGCCACGAGGCGAGGAGGTGAAGCAGGGCGACGGCCAGCTGCGTGGCGCACACTGCGGCCGCCGTCGGGCACCTGCCTGCCTGCCTGGCCGGCAAGCAGCTCGCTGGAGCGGTGCTGGGCTGGGCCGGCAGGTGGGCCGGGTGCTGGGCGCCAGGTAAGTTTCCCTGTTACTCCCTGGTTTCTGTTTTTTTAATACTTCTGCAACTTTGTTGAATTATTAAAAATACTTAGGCAACTCCTAAAATCACCAAACTACTCCTGGTCCATAGTTGGATTATTTCCAACATGAAACATTTTAGTTTGGAGATATTTGAGCATTTGAATATTTTATATAATTTTAAATGCCCAAATTCAAATATTTATGATTTAATTCAAAGACCCTAAGATGACCTAGGAAAATGTGCATCACTTTTGGCAGAGGTTCTGAACCAAGACAAAAATGATGGGCATTTTAGAAGGGCATTTCAGGTTCATTGAAAAAGTTTTTAGTAAACCCTAGTTGGTTTCAGAGGGGGCTGGAGGTTCTGTCATCCCCATTTCAGGTTTCTGATGAAAAAAATAGACATGATGCAACACTCTAATGCATGAACTAGCTAGGGTGTGACAACTCACCCCCACTCAAAAGAATCTCGTCCCGAGATTTGGGTTCCTCTGGGAAGAAGGTGGGATACTCGAGTCGAAGACGATCCTCCCTTTCCCAAGTTGCTTCATCCTCAGAATGGTGCGACCATTGAACTTTGAGAAACTTGATATTATGACGTCAAGTGGTACGCTCGGCCTGATCGAGGATACGAATGGGGTACTCTCGATACGTGAGATTATCTTGGAGATCAAGCGTTTCGTGGTCCACTCCACGGATAGGATCCGAGAAGCAACGCGTGAGTTGAGAAACGTGGAAGACATCGTGGACTCTGGAGAGATGCGGAGGTAGCTCCAACTGGTAGGCAACTTCTCCTCGTTTAGCGAGAATGCGAAAAGGTCCAATGTAACGAGGAGCCAATTTGCCTTTGATACCGAAACGATGGGTTCCCTTTAGAGGAGTAACCCGAAGGTAAGCCTTCTCGTCAACCTCGAAAGTCATAGCCTTATGTTTCCGGTCATATTGACTCTTTTGATGAGATTGGGCTGTTTTCAACTTTTCACGAACGATGCGAACTTGCTCTTCTGCTTCCTGGATCATATCCGGGCCAAAGAATTGTCTTTCCCCGGTTTCTGACCAGTTAAGGGGTGTTCGACACCGTCGTCCATAGAGAACTTCAAAAGGGGCTTTACCCAAGCTAGATTGATAGCTGTTGTTGTAAGCAAATTCGGCAAATGGAAGGCATTTCTCCCAATCCATTCCGAATGAGATAACAGAGGCTCGAAGCATGTCTTCTAGGATCTGGTTGACGCGTTCTACCTGACCACTCGATTGAGGGTGGAAAGAGGTGCTAAAAGAAAGGCGGGTTCCCATAGCATTTTGGAAACTTTCCCAAAATCGAGAGGTGAAAAGACTTCCTCGATCCGAGTTAATTTCCAAAGGTACACCATGGAGAGATACTATTCGGGAGATGTACATGTCTGCTAACTGACTAGCAGTTATACTCTCACGAACAGGTAAGAAATGGGCCACTTTGTAAAGACGATCGACAACGACGAAGATAGCATTATTCCCTCTCTTGGTCCTGGGAAACCCGGTAATGAAATCCATACCAATTTTATCCCATTTCCATTCAGGAATAGCTAAGGGTTGAAGGGTGCCAGCAGGCCGTTGATGCTCTGCTTTTACACGACGGCAGACGTCGCAATTAGCAATATACTGAGCAATTTCTCTCTTCATCCTAGTCCACCAGAACCTCTGGCGTAGGTCCTGATACATCTTGGTACTACCGAGATGAATGGTGAGAGGAGATTCATGAGCCTCCTCAAGGATCAACTGCCGTAGATGCTGGTTCCTGGGAACCACTAAACGGTTCTCAAAGTACACAACACCATGATCATTTGTGGAGAAACAACTAGCACCTCCGCTAGCAATGTTCTCCTTGATTTTAGATATTCCCTTATCTCGCTTTTGGGCAGCGATAATTTGATCCATAAGAGTAGGTTTCGCCACCAAGGTGGAAAGAAATCCTTGAGGAACAATGTGAAGGTTAAGCTTCCGAAATTCCTCATGGAGAAGCGGTTGACTTTGTTGTAACATCAGGTTGTTACAATAAGATTTACGACTTAGCGCATCAGCCATGACGTTGGCTTTCCCTGGGGTGTAAGTTATTCCTAAGTCGAAATCTGTGATCAACTCGACCCAACGTCTTTGCCTGAGATTCAAATCCGGTTGGGTGAAGATGTACTTCAGACTTTGGTGATCAGTGAATATTTCGCAACGATTACCGAGGAGGTAATGTCGCCAGGTTTTAAGTGCATAGATTACAGCTGCAAGCTCTAGATCATGAGTAGGATAATTCTCCTCATGTGGGTGCAATTGCCGTGAAGCGTAAGAAATTACGTGTCGATCTTGCATGAGAATGCAACCTAGTCCTTGTCGCGAGGCGTCGCAGTAGATAACAAAGTCCTTAGAGAAGTCTGGCGGTACCAGTACGGGAGCAGAGGTCAGGCGTCTTTTCAGTTCCTAAAAGCTGTGCTCACATTGTGGAGTCCACTCGAACTTTTTATCTTTCTTGAGGAGTTCGGTTAGAGGTTTAGCAACTTTGGAGAAGTTCTCGACAAAGCGACGACAATAGCTCGCTAGGCCAAGGAAACTCCAAACTTGCTTGACCGATTCAGGTGGAGTCCAATTGAGGACGGCTTGAACTCGCTCAGGGTTAACAGCAATACCTTTACCAGATATTACATGACCCAGATAGGTCACTTCTGACAACCAAAATTCACATTTAGAGAATTTGGCATAAAGGCGATGCTCTCGAAGTTTCTTCAACACTAGCCTTAGATGTTCGGCATGTTCTTCCTCGTTCTTGGAGTAGATGAGTATATCATCGAGGTAAACCACGACGAATTTATCCAAATACTCCATGAAGATTGAGTTCATCAACCGAGAAAAAGTGGCTGGAGCGTTGGTTAAACCGAAGGACATGACGGTGTACTCGTATTGGCCATAACGAGTAACAAAGGCCGTTTTAGGAATGTCCTCGTTCCTGATTTTGATTTGATGGTAGCCCAACCTCAAATCCATTTTGGAGAAGATTGAGGATCCAGCGAGCTGATCATACAGGTCGTTGATCCTGGGAAGCGGATATTTGTTCTTGATTGTGACCAAATTGACAGGTCGATAATCTACAACCATCCAGTCCGTACCATCCTTCTTCTTGACGAAGAGGACGGGGCAAGCCCACGGAGATGAACTAGGTCGGATGAAACCCTTTTTCAAGGACTCATCGAGTTGTTTCTTAAGCTCGGCTAGTTCTAGTGGTGCCATCTTATAGGGTCTTCTAGCAATCGGGACGGTTCCTGGAATGAGGTCTATTACGAACTCAACATCCCTGTCGGGTGGAACACCTGGCAATTCCTCTGGGAAGACATCCGGAAAGTCACGGACTACCGGGACGTCCTCAAGGTCTGGCAAAGGGCTGGCGTTAAGAGAACATAACTGTCGCTTGGCTATTCGGGTCAAGACATTGACTATCTTCCCCGAAGGATGGGTGAGTTGAACAGTCCTAGAGAAGCAATCAATTTTGGCATGATGGGCTGACATCCAGTCCATACACAAGATGATATTAATATCTGAAGATTTAAGAGCTATCAAAGATGCAAGGAAAACAAGTCTGTCGACTTGGATTTCATTTCCATGAGTTACCCTGGAGGGTTGCCATCTAGAACTGGGAGTGGAAATTTCCATAGTGGATGGCATGTCACAAAATGCGGATTTATGCAAGCGAGCATAGTTCTCGGATATAAATGAATGAGATGCTCCTGTATCGAAAAGAACAGATGCCGGGTGGCAATTAACAAGGAGCGTACCGAGAACGACGTTGGGATCCTCTTGAGCTTCTTCGGCAGAGATACAGTTGACATGGCCACGTGTAGCGGTGGCCGGCTTGGCGTGGAACACTTTACCTGTCGGCTTGCCACGGCCAACAGCTTTAGCAGGTTGGTTGGGGTTGGTCTGGGGACACTCGCGCATATAGTGGCCAGATTCCCCACACTTAAAGCAAGTCACGAAACTGGCGCGTGGAGGAGCATTGTTGGTTGGACCACCATAGGGCTTGGCTGGTGCAAACTGTTGAACGGGGCGAGGCGCCTGGAAGGATGGCCTCGGTGTGAACCTGGGTGGCAGGGCAGTGTTAGGCACCCACACGCGGCGCTTCTGAGGACCAGCACCGGATGAGGAACCCACGTCACGGCCATGCTTGCGTGTTGCGTCATAATCAGTCTGACCAGTCTCAGCACTGATGGCCTTGTTAACAAGCTTCTGAAAAGATGTGCACTCATGCAGACGGAGGTCGCGGCGAAGCTCAGGACTAAGTACCTTACGGAACCTTGCTTGCTTCTTGGCATCAGTAGAAACTTCCTCAGTTGCATATCGTGCGAGGTTACCGAACTCCCTGCTGTAAGCATCCACAGAGAGTCGGCCTTGAGTGAAACTGCAAAATTCCTCACGTTTACGGTCCATGAGACCCTCCGGAATGTGATGTTCACGGAAAGCCTCGCTGAATTCAGCCCAAGTAGTGACATGGCCCGCTGGGCGCATAGCTCCATAATTCTCCCACCATAGACTGGCGGGGCCTTCAAGATGATATGCAGCAAAGGTGGCCTTGTCAGCCTCAGCTACTAGCACGGAACGCAGTTTGTGAGAAATACTGCGAAGCCAGTCATCAGCGTCGAGAGGCTCGACGGAGTGGTGGAACGTGGGTGGATGTAACTTGATGAAATCACTGAGTGACACCAAGTTATTTCTCTGATGGTGTGCTGTGTTCTGTTCAATACGCTCCAACAAACGGTTGGTCTCCCGCTTGTTTCTCTCGGCTTCCAGCATAACCTCGGCTAGGGAAGGAGGATGAGGCAGATTTGCATTCCTGAGTTCACTGCATTCGGCCTGCTCTTGAGGAGCAGGGTTATTGCGCATGTTGACCATCCTAGGTAAACAAGACAATGATTTAGTCAGAATGATAAGATTCCGACATAGGATACAGAATGTAAGGAATAACTCGGAATGCAAGATGATCATCTGTATGACATGGTAGATACAGAATGCTTCTTTTATTCCATCGTCATACACACCATACAAGGTTTAGTACAAGACCAAACAAGGTACTATTACGGTGAAAAGAAGATTACATCTCATCGGAGGCACTCCGAGCTCCTATACATTATTTTTCTACACCTCCGGAAAGCGGTACAAACTAGGTCATATCCCACGAGTCATGCAGGACGATAGACGACACAACTAGTACGAACTAGTGATACTACCACTATCTCAGACCGATCCGTAGTAGTCCTCGTAGAAGTCACCTCCATAGCCTGGAAGATCAACATGATCATCCGGGAACAGACGATCTCGCGGAGCTTGTGGACCATAGGGGCTAGGATGAGGTCTTGGACCAACAGACGGTGGCCTGCGGGGACCGCGAGGTGGGGTGATGCCTCCTACATCACGCCAACCCATCACGTCTGGCAGAGCAGATCTCACAGGATAGAGATCGCGCATATCCGAATATCCAGCTTGCACAGCCGGTGCAAACCGAGTCAACGTGGCCCAATGGTCAGCACGGGTATTGAAAAGCTCTAGCCTCAAGGCCCGATTTTCACGGTCCTTATCCTCGAGCATCTCAGCAGTGGTGCGAGTCCGTGAATCCTCCTGAGTGGGGTCAGCATAGATAGCCTGGAGATACCCTTGTGCTCCCGGAAGTGATGCTGACATATACCGGAAATCAGAGTCCCGAAATAGGCCAGTCCTGACTCGCATGATGGTCATCATAGAGTAGGCGGCATCCTGCACAGCCATCTCAATAGTAACCCCGAGTCCATAGGAGCAGTGAAGGGGCTCGGTGGATCCAGGATAAGATGGAAATATCCTGACAGTGCAAAGATACCGGCTTTGGTTAAAGTCTCGAAATTTCTCTTCGACCGTGTACTGAGGATACCAACGGTATCCAGCCTCAGTCATTACCCTGACCAACATGGCAGTATGGCCGGGTACATCTAGGCATCGGGTCAGGCGAACCACTTGATTGAGGTCGCGAGTGGCCATCTGAAAGCACAACCATAATGCAAAGGCATTAGAATTTCTAGCAAAATTTCGACAGCATAACAGCTGTAAATGCTCAAAAAGGATTTTGAGACATTTGACAAAGTATTTCATACACACTCAACAACATCATATCAAAGTTCTGAGTCCATCCCAGCAACATAATGTGGTAGTAGAACTGAACTAGGCTTGTATCCATCAAACCTATAAGGTACTACTGATTAGTAACAGGTGAACCTGATAGAGAGAAAAGATCCTAATTCCTTAACCCCCGGTGGAAGAATAGACTGACTCAGATCAGAATGTCATAAGATAAAGGAGTGAAAAGAGCCTTACGTTCCAACCCACAAACAATTCCCCTACATATAACTAAAGAATTTCTAGACTCAACATCGACCAGTTTGGCTTGGAGAACCTATAGGCAGTCCGGCTCTGATACCAACGCTGTCAGGACCCCGACTCGATGTCACATCGATCTAGCCTGTAACACCTCATATCACTTTGCGGCCTCACGCACGGTATCCCCACGGGTGTCGCCTTACCTTTGCCCGGGACCGTTTGCGCCTTTTGGCTCACGTATATGATAGCGTCGCTAGCATCCATATGATAAGGAGCCCGGGCTGACATGACTAGTCATAAACCCAAAGTGGCACAGACTTACAGGGACAGGCATCCATGACCCAGCTTCGAACGTGTCGGTCATCAGCAAGTGGGTCCGGGCTGTAGCACTGGGCTAGCAGGACTCCGGTAAACCGGGCTGTAGTGGGCTAACAAGACTTCGGTACTCAATGCATGACATTTCCCCGAAGGGACAGACATAGGAACGAAGAAGGACACATGCCGGCCAGCCTAAGTGTTCCAGAGCAGTAGCAAGCTACCATGGCTCAGTGGTAACACTAGGAGACATTTCCCGGTAAGAGAGGCTACTAAAGATAAACAACTAGATAGTCAGATCCCACACATACCAAGCATTTCAATCATACACACAATATGCTCGATATGTGCAAATACAACAAGGCATCACAACATGACTCTACGACACAAGTACTTTATTTAAGGCTCAGAGAGCCATACATGACATACACATAGGTACGGGTCACACGACCCAGCATTCAAGTCATACAGTCATACAAACCAGCAGCGGAAGTAACTTGTCTGAGTACAGACAACTAGTAAAATAAAAGAGGCTTGGAAAGCCTAGCTATACTACGTGGTCCTTCACAAGCTCAGGATCACCACCTGGGCCTTAGCCTACTCATTGATGTCAACGTCTACGAAGAACCCATCAGAAGGGGTTGCAGCGTCTTCTGTAAAAATGTAAATTATAGCAACATGAGTACAAAGGTACTCAGCAAGACTTACATCAGATCCTACATACATGCACATTATCAAGAAGGGTTGGTGGAGTTGTTGCAGCAAGCCAGCTTTGACTCTTGGCTAGGCTATCCTACGAGATTCCAACTTGAAATGGTTTTGCGCACACGAGTCCACTACTCACCACTTCAATACACCACCGAGGATTCACCTCCGTCTTCCTACATAAGAGCCATCCTCGGCACTCACACTTATCTTGAGGCTTTTAGTAGTTTCCATTTACTTGTCTATGGACTGTATAGGCAACCAAGTAGTCCTTTACCGCCGACGCGGCTATTCGAATAGATTATGTTAACCCTGCAGGGGTGTACTTCTTCATACATGTTTCCACCACTTAGCGTCTGCACACGACATGTGCTCGGCAGACTTCAAGCGAAAGCCGACGTGGGTGTAGACCACGACCTACCTAAACACCTAAGTCTCCAATCCAGGTTTATCGCCTATCCAGGTTCCATCCGCAGGGAGTCCGGCCGAGGTTTCCCATACGGCCCCGAACGATGTGTACAAGGTTCCGTGACACCTAACGGGTGCCCGGTATTCCCGGCCACGTACCTACCGCATCACAGCCCACCCCTAAGGTCAGCGCTGTCCACGGCCTCCAGTAGGCTACAAACACCAGAAACTATCTGCAACTCCTGGACACAGAACTAGGGTGAATAAGAAGTCGAGCGGGGTCATATTTCAGGGCCCAATGCATGGTAGTAGCTGTATCTTAAATCACACATACAGATCTCAGTGCTTAAGGTCGGCTTCAATGAAACAACCCACCATGTACTCCTACATGGCCTCTCATCGATACCTTTACCAAATCGTGTTCACCACATCACTCTCATTACTGACATAATCATTTCACTCTAGCTCATCACCCAGACGAACCAGACCTGACACGACTCTAAGCATAGCAGGCATAGCAAGGTAGGAACAACACATACATATGGCTCAATCAACTCCTACACATGCTAGTGGGTTTCATCTAGTTACTGTGGCAATGACAGGTCATGCAGAGGAAGTGGGTTCAACTACCATAGCACACAGCAGTTTGAAACGCGTTGTCTTAATGCAGTAAAAGAGAGCAGGAGCGAGAACATGGGATTGTATCGATATGATCAAATAGTTGGTTGCTTGCCTGATGGTTCGATGCATTGATATGGCTCTTCGCTAGGGTAATCACGGTACTCCTTGGAGGCAGAACCTGCCGCAAAGAACACCGATACACAACAATCACCAAACAATGTGCGACAATATGATGCATGCATGAAACATGGCAATATGAGTGTGTTGGGCTAATGCAACTAAAACCAGAAGGGTTTGAACCAATTTGAACCAAAGATTCAAATTTCAAACTCATACATGGCCCTTTAAAGTGTTTTATCTTGTTCTGCAATAATCATCAAGTTAACTTGTTTAATCATGCATGAAAATAGTACAGATGGATAGATTGGATTTTTCTGATCCTTTTTCATATATAACTTGTCTGATTTGGAGTTACAGATTAAAAGTTATGAATTTTTGAAGTTTAAACTATATTCTAGAATTTCCTATATTGGAATAAATCCAGAAATTAATTTATTGCGTCAACCATGCGTCAGGATGACGTCAGGGTCAACGGGGACGTCCAGGTCAAACCTGACTGTGGGTCCAGGGTGTCAGGGTAATTAGATTAGTTAAAGTTTAATTAAAACTAAACCTATTTAATTAACAGGGCTGGGCCCCACCTGTCATTGACTCATCAGAGTCAACCAGGGCCCACCCGCGGTCAAACCCAGGTTGGCTGCACCGGCGTTTAGCCGCCGGCGAGCCCGACGCGGCGGCGGAAGTGGTTTTGGCCGTTCCGGCAACCAAACGAGTCGCGGAGGCCATCGGAGTGGAGCTGGGGAGGAGCCGCAGCTCTTGGTGGAGTCCGTTGAGGTCGGGGTGGCCGGAGTTGGCGCCGGCGACGACTTTGGCGGCCACCGAAGTTCGGCCGAAGGCGAAATTGACGCTAGAGGGGTCGGTGAGGTGCGGGGAGTAGCTGGTTAGGTGCTACGTGAAGTGGTGAGCATGATGGACACCAGTTTGTGGCCGGAGGGTGACCGGGAGCACGTCGGCGACGAGCTCTGCGGCGGTGGGTGCGGTTGAGCTCCGGGAGGTCACTACACAGCTCGGGAGCAAGAAAAGAAGGGAGGGGAAGATGGCTAAGCTCACGGGGAGTTCGACGAAGCACTTGGTGCGGCCGGGGACGGGCCGGAGCGACGACGGCGTTGAAGGGGATCTCCGGCGACGGCGGTTCGGTCGAGGTCGATGCGGTGGGCTCGGGCCTTGCGAGCGCTCGGGGCTCGGCTTGCTCGAAGGAGAGGAGGGTGGCGGAGCTCCTGGACACGGCGGCACGGCGTGGGGTTGACGGAGGGCGTGGCTACGGCGAGGGGGTGGCGGCGATGGCGTCGGCCATGGCGGGGGAGCGCGAGAGAGAGGAGTTGGGGGAGGATGGAGGTGTCCTGCGGGTTCACGGCGCGGCGTGGAGTTCATCCATCCAGCCACGAGGCGAGGAGGTGAAGCAGGGCGACGGCCAGCTACGTGGCGCACACTGCGGCCGCCGTCGGGCACCTGCCTGCCTGCCTGGCCGGCAAGCAGCTCGCTGGAGCGGCGCTGGGCTGGGCCGGCAGGTGGGCCGGGTGCTGGGCGCCAGGTAAGTTTCCCTGTTACTCCCTGTTTTCTGTTTTTTTAATACTTCTGCAACTTTGTTGAATTATTAAAAATACTTAGGCAACTCCTAAAATCACCAAACTACTCCTGGTCCATAGTTGGATTATTTTCAACATGAAACATTTTAGTTTGGAGATATTTGAGCATTTGAATATTTTATATAATTTTAAATGCCCAAATTCAAATATTTATGATTTAATTCAAAGACCCTAAGATGACCTAGGAAAATGTGCATCACTTTTGGCAGAGGTTCTGAACCAAGACAAAAATGATGGGCATTTTAGAAGGGCATTTCAGGTTCATTGAAAAAGTTTTTAGTAAACCCTAGTTGGTTTCAGAGGGGGCTGGGGGTTTTGTCATCCCCATTTCAGGTTTCTGATGAAAAAAATAGACATGATGCAACACTCTAATGCATGAACTAGCTAGGGTGTGACAGTTGGAGAAAAGATAAGGCCCTCGTCTCTTTAT
>NC_041384.1:695407335-695451820 GCF_002162155.2 Triticum dicoccoides
AGAAAATATGCTAACGGGCACGATTGGGTTACCCATGTCCGTATTGATGAGAATCCCGTAAAAGGGGGGTACACGATCTCTGCTTTGACAAGACGTGCCAAGGAAACCGCCTCGCAAAACACGCTGAGGTGAAAAAGTAAAAACGATTCGAGTAAAGGACTTGGCCGTAGTGTGATGGCGCACTGCGGAATACGTCAGCAGATTTGATTTGTGTTAATATTATTCTCTCTATGGCAATATGTGGAAGCTTATTTTGCAGAGCCGGACACTACTCTTGGTGTTTACGATCTTCCATGAAGGACTTGGAGGAGGAACCCGCCTTGCAATGCCGAAGACAACTTGCGCGCCGGACTCGTCGTCATTGAAGCCTGGTTCAGGGGCTACTGAGGGAGTCCTGGATTAGGGGGGGTTTGGGTAGCCGGACTATACCTTCAGCCGGACTCCAGGACTGTGAAGATACAAGATTGAAGACTGCGTCCCGTGTCCGGATGGGACTTTCCTTAGCGTGGAAGGCAAGCTTGGCGATGCGGATATTCAAGATCTCCTACCATTGTAACCGACTCTATGTAACCCTAACCCTATCCAGTGTCAATATAAACCGGAGGGTTTTAGTCCGTAGAAAAACATCATCATACAACAATCATACCATAGGCTAGCTTCTAAGGTTTAGCCTCCTCGATCTCGTAGTAGATCTACTCTTGTACTACCCATATCATCAATATTAATCAAGCAGGACGTAGGGTTTTACCTCCATCAAGAGGGCCCGAACCTAGGTAAACATCGTGTTCCTTGCCTCCTGTTACCATCCGGCCTAGACGCACAGTTCGGGACCCCCTACCCGAGATCCGCCGGTTTTGACACCGACAGTTCCTGTGAAGCTTGGTACTCCTATATTCAGGTATCTAGTGACTTCCTTCATGTGGCGTCCAAAGGGTGTATCTTCATCCGGTTGCATGAACTTGTTCCTTGCATCCGCCATCCTAAAGAGTAGAAAAGATGAGAAATCAGAAGAGAAGAGAGTGAATAGTGATCTAGGTCTTTAGCTTCGTGGTCGTGTCCTATAGTCAGCGTGTGCTCTGATACCATCTCTGTAGCGACCAGACCTCAAACAGTCTGATCTCTGTGCTCCGGTGTCATCCCTGGATAAGTAATGCTGACACCACACAGTACTCGGAGGATTTATAGCTGAGTAGCAATCACACACTTATTACATCGAGGGTCTCAAAAGAGAACTTATTACATTAAATATGGCTTAAGGCCATCTAATAACGATAACAGCGGAAGGCTTGGAAGATAAGTGAGTCCATCAACTCCAACGGCATCACTGAGTATAGAACCACGACCTAAAACTCCTTAATCATCGTCTGAAAAGTCTGCAACATTAACGTTGCAGCCCAAAAACGGGTCAGCACATGGAATATGCTGGCAACGAACACATAGAGAGTAATGGAATGAACAGCTATACTATATGCATATTTGGCTGGTGGAAAGCTCTATCGTTACAGTTTTGCGTAAAGCCAATTTTTCCCTACTACAAAGGAATAAAATTTAATTACTATCATGGTGGTTGTTAAACATTGAGAATGGTTGACATCATTCTCAATCCCAATTAAACATCATGATTAAACATAACCCAACAAAATTAATTTAGAGTAACATGTTGAGATTCACATGATAATCCAGGTACTAGATACTCAAGATGTCCATAACCGGGGACACGGCTAATCATGATTAGTTTATTACACTCTGCAGAGGTTTGCGCACTTTTCCCCACAAGACTCGATCGCCTCCGTTTGGTTTCTTGCACTACATGGTGTTTGAGAAGACGGATGACCGAGACATAGTCTTTCAGAAGCGCTAGCACCTTATGATCAGGTAGACTGTACCACCTACATCCACTACATCTGCTAGTCTACCACTGTAAGAGTTCGCACAACTTAGTCAACTATGCTAGAGCCCATAATAGCTTGTGGCTGCACACGGAAGTTTCTAGCATGAATAGTCTCATGATCCCTTTGAGCCTGGGTGGCGGTCCAAAAGAAAACAGGCAAGTCCTGGAATACCCAGGTGCCTCAATCCACCCAGATGTGTGTTTAAGTTGCCACCTTAGATAAACCATTAATAAACAATCTCACATCTGTCATGGATATCACTCACCCAATCCACGTCTACTAGCATAGCATGGCATGATAAGAAAACGTAGAAGTAACTCCCAAAGGTTTGATAATAAACAGGTAACAGGTACTACCTCATCTACTTCTCATCCCACAATTTAATTAGATCCTAATCATGCAATGTGTGAGGATTGGTCTAATGCAATAAAACTGGGTAGTAGAAAAGGTATGATCAAAGTGTTACTTGCCTTGCTAATGATCTGGGAAACCTAACGATTCGAAGTAACAGGCGGCGCACTCCGGGTACTCTATCGCAAACAAACAAACAAGCATACAATAAGTACTCATCTAATGCATAGGTAAAACTCAAATAAGAGATCTAACTAGAAGGTTCAACTTAAGAATTCCGGTTGGCAAAAGAATCAAATCGAACGAAGCAACGAAAGTCAAACGGCGAAAGAAAACAACTTCTTTCTAGTAATCTGGATCTAGGGCAAATTTTACAGTAGCAAAATCTTGTTTAAGTAGGTTAAACGGATAGAGGGTTTCGAGACAAAACTCTAGGCGCTTGAATCGCCTGATTCCGATAAACGAGCGAAAAGTTAAACTAAAACGAAAATCGGATCAGGAATCGCGATCAGAAAAATCGCGGATTTAATCCAAGAAAAAGAAAAACGACGAACGCTCGCTAAATTAAATAAACCGGAAAAACTGATCTACTTAAAGAAACGAATCTAAAAAAACGACGGAAAAACCGAACGGTTTTTTCCGAAAAGAAGAAAAAAAATAAAAAAATGGCGCGGATTTCGAGGCGGCGGCGGACCTCGACGGCGTCCGGCGGGCGACGGCGCGGTGGCGGCGGCGCGGGGCGGCGGCGGCAGGTGCAGGGCGCTGTCTAGGGTCCCCCCCCGGGGTGGTCCGGCTTATAAAGCCCCTACGGGCCGGGAGTCCTAGTCGGACACGGCCCGTAGGTCGGTTCCCTTTTTATTAAAATAATTACGCTCGGAAGAAAAATAAAAAGAAATACTAAACAGACTCCAAAAATCCCGAAATAAATTTTCCCGGGGATCGAAAATCAAGCCCGACAAAGTGAACATTTATTTGGGCCCTAAATGCAATTTTGAAAAACGCACTTTTTTCCTAAATTCAAATAAAACACAGAAAAACTCCGAAAAAAATCTTATTTGATTTTATTATTAAATCCTCAATATTTCTCTCTTTTGGGAAAGTCATTTTATTCCCTCTCTCATATGTTTGTAATAGAAAAAATTGATGATAAAATAAATGAAATCAAATGATCCTATTCTCAAATTTGAGAAAACTCAAATATGAAAATAACGAAATCCCCAACTCCCTCCGTGGGTTCTTGAGTTGCGTAGAATTTTCTAGGATCAACCAAAATGCAAAATAAAATATGATATTCAATGATGATCTAATGTGTAACATTCCAAATAGAAAATTTGGGATGTTACATGTACGCACCGCAGTGCGTAAGTGTAATCAATGCAGTTATGTTGTCACGCAGTATACATCTATAAAACATGACAAAATGCCCGTTTGCATAAAAAAGGTGGTGGTTAAAAAAATGTCCTGATCAAAAATAAAACAAACCCACCTTAAAAAAACCCCACATTCGCATACATCCACCCGATCGGAGCAGTTCCATCGCCACAAGCCCACGATCACAGATGCAAAAACCAACCCACGATCCGCACAACCGCATCATCAGCGCGATCGTGCAGTTCATCCGACGAGGGCATCCCACCCCGCGCCCTCCCCTTAAATTTAGACCCCTGCCAAAGGCCTTCTCAACCACAAACAACACGAGTATCCATTGCGCTCCCACCAAAAGCACCAAGCCCTGCCACCGGCGATGACGTTCACCGACGAGTACAAGGGCGACAACGCCGTGGAGGCGCACGGTAACACCACGTTGCACGTCATCCACACCAATGACAGGAAGCAGATGGCGATCACCCTCGCGCAGTACGAGCGCCACAAGATCGTCGGCATTGATCTCGAGTACGACAATGACCCTGAAGCGACGCAGAAACCCGCCCTCTGCCAGCTCTCCATCGGCAAGAATCACCCGGTGCTGCTCTTCCAAATGAGCGACAGTGAAAGGTGCACCGTCTTTGACAACTTCCTCGCCGACCCCAGGTACACCTTTGCAGGCTTCTCCATCGACGATGACAAAACCAGGCTGGAGCGCGTTAAACTGGAGGTCGCCAACTTCGTCGACATCCAGAAGGAGTGGAGGGTGCCTGAGGCAACCAAGCCGTTGGACTCCCTTGGAGACGTCTCTGGTGTGCTCATCGACGACCACTACAACAACATAAGGAACAAGATCACCGACGACGAGCACCAGCGCTGGGCCATCCTGCCTCTGTCCAGGAGGCACATCGAGTACACGGCAAAGGACGCCTACGCAGCGTACGAGATATTGACCCGCATCACCCTCACCCAGGACGACCTTCGCCGTGCAAAGCTGGAGAAGGAGGAGCCCCCCAAGAAGCGCACCAGGAGCAGCTGGGGATGGGGAGAGCCTGACTGGTGAAGAAGAAGATGGTGCCGGCCAGGAGCCAACAATGCCAGCGTTCTTTTAGAATTATCATCAAATTTGCTTTCTGTTGTTTGCTTATGTATCGTTAGTTTGCTTGTGTGCTGAACCTAGTTTGCTTGTCATGCACAATCGCTTTGTAATGATGAACTCTGATTATGTTAGTTTGCTTTCTGTTCAACTTAGCTTGCTGGTGATGAAATTGTCGTACAAAATATCTATGATAATTTGTTTTCTGTTGTCTGCTAATGTATCATTAGATTCAAGCAGTGCAGAAAACAAAAAAAGAGTTGCAGTGTGCAAACAGGACGCATGCAGTGCAAGTTGTGTACGAATGCAGTATAGAATCTGTCCAATGAAGTCTTAACATACCCAACAAAGCGGTGCACGAACCTAAATTTGAAAAAAGAATACATAAGAGCAAAACCAGAAAATGAAAAATGCAAACACGTAAATAATCAATGAAGTACAGAAATATATGAACATGCAGTACAGAACCATAATCAACGCATTACGCGTATGATTTACTAAGCAATGCACTCCCATACATTGGTAAAAAAGATTACATAATAGCAAAAAGACGGAAACAAAAAAATGGCAACTGTACATGCAGTACGTAATGCGTACACATGCAGTACAGAACCCTGATCAATGCAGTGCAAGCTCCCGACATTGAAAAAAACACCCAAGAAAGAAAAATAAAAAGAAAAAAATGACCACCCAGGTGGCACCGGCCACAGCCAGTCTCGTAATAGCTCTGCGCCCATAGAAGGCGAGTCGTTCTGAGTCACAGTGCATGGGGCCAGCCACACATGGGCCCATAGGTCAGAGAGCATATAGATGCGAGCGCCGTGTTTAAGCGCCCAAATAAGTAACAAGAGGAATTCGAGACAGATGCCTCGCCACCGCTTATAAACATGTCAGCTGCGCCTTCCGCGGGCAAGGTGGGACTAAACATTAGACCGCACACAGCGCACCGGGAACCAGCCGTGTGCTCACAGGACAACCTGGGCCCAATTGCGTCTTCACTACCAGAACACAGGGCCAACAAAAAAAACAGAGGCCACTGAAAATAAAAAAATGCTACGTACCATACACAAAACATAGGCCCAACCACGCGTTTGTAGTTCGCCGTGATATGACAATGCAGTTCGCTATTTTCAAGTAAGCAGTCCTGTTGCTTCTTAAATGCATTCGTGTTCACTGAATCACACCCAATCCACCACCTAACGCCAACCACACCATTTAGTACTTCCATTGCTCGATTGGTTGCATAAAAACTTATCCATTCGTGCTACAGACTAACACAACTCCTCCCCCCGTTCCTCATTTTCCTCAAAACGTAGATCTAGGGTTCATCCCATCCACAGCTCTTCTCTGGAATTCCACTGAACCTGCCATGGACTGTAAGTGCGGGTGCTTGGCAAGGATGGCTCCGGTAGCGGACACAGGCATCTACGCAGAAGGCCTACAGCTCACCAACACCGAGTGGCGCAGCATGCTCGGCTGCCTGATGATACCCAACAGGGGGTTTCGTGCGCCATTTCTTCATCGCCTCACAACCGCAGATCTACAAGAAAGTTGGGTATGTTTTTCCACTCACAATTTTTGGACATAATCTAGACTGCAAATACACATCTGAATATATAGTTCTATCAATTTGTTCAGTAATATCAACAAAAATACAAAACAGAATTTGTATTCTTGTTCAGATCTGTTAGGTATTAAGACTAGATGCTTCCACCTATCTTTCTTCAGTACCACACCATGTATCGACATATGTACAAAAAAAGGGTCAGTAGATAAGTTGCAGTTATCTTAACATGCTGGAGAAGTACACTATTACTGACATTGCAGTGCACACATGTTGCAGTATAATATATATCCCAGTAAAACTAGGAGTCAATTGCGTATATAAGTTTGTTCATACATTGCAACTACTTTACAAAATACAATCATATGTATGTAACTATTTAAGTAAACATAAAAAAATCATACTAAGTATAAAACAGAAACATTTCCCGTTTACTTACAAATTCTTTTTCCACCCATTACAATATGCAGAAACTGCCATCCACAATAAAATTTCATGCTCCGAGTTCAGGGAAACTTACTTTGGAGACAGAACAGAAGAATGGCTATGGAGACATGGAAGCTGACTACCACATCGACTCTGAAGACTGTATCAACATAACTACTGGTTGTAAAGATTTTGTCTCCCAGAATGGCTTTGAGGCCGGAGAAGTAGCCATGGTCTTTTTCTACAAAGAAGAAGACTCCATCAAGTTTACAATATTTGCACTCCACGCTGTCTAATATGAAGCAACCAATATTTCTAATGCTTTGCTTATGTTGTATGCTTTTAAAATTATGTCCAACAGAAAATTTGAACGATGCCTATTTAAAGTATCCAACCTCAACTACGTCATTTTATCATCCTTTTTAGACAAAGTTGCTGTTGGCAGTAATGCAGTTCTCTCGAACACATAGTGTGGTACTAATAATAACAAAAAGCAGCCATCTGAAACAGTAACAAGGAAATGCAAATGGTAGCAACTTTGCACTTAGCATATGCAGTTCAAAAACAATTATCATAGTATGCAGTTCAAAAAAATCTTATAATAACTATTCAGCTAACACAAGCGTATCATGGACCATCCGTTCGAATAGCAGAATAGAAAATTAACAACACTGCTAATGCAGTACAGAAATGCATATTATGCAGTCATCTAGAACATAGAATGTAGTTTAAGAAAAGGAGAGAAATCTCATAAGAAGCCATAACCACTGTAATACAGCTACAACGAAGTACGCTATCAAAGAAAATGCAGTGCAATACAACGTATGCCGCGACTACAACAAATAAAATTAAAGCACTGAAACTACAGACAATGTGATAGACTGATATAGGTGTCAATTTCACTCGCACTTCCATAACTCGCCTAAAAATTGTACAGCCACTAAACTATCGAAAAATACACCAGCAAAACTTACATGGAAGACATGGCAACTTGACGAACAGCATCACCTTTCATTTAAAAACCGTGATTCAAAAAATGACAATTATACCCGCAATACAATGAATTCAAACCTACAACAAGAGTAATTACAATATTCAAACACGCGTGGATGGGCAAAAATCAAAAAAATCAACAAGAACAGAGGAGCGGACAAAGCGCACCCGCCCGCACAACCAAAATAGCAAGAAATTGAAAACTAACTCCTAAAAATTAACAAATTATAGAGTGAACGGACCGATTAAAACAAACGCAATCAAAAAATTCCTACTAAATAACAACATCCGAGCACAAAAAAAATCGCATCTGACGCGAACACGAACGAACAGAGAAAGCTCGTCCGCCAAATCCCTCGATTTGCAAGCACTCTAGTATGTTTCCTGTAAATTAGAAAGAATAAAGCTAAAATGAGATGCAGACACAAACTGAATCATCCCGCGACACCCGATTCCACATAGAACACGCGGGCGGAACACCGAAAAATGAAGCAGTTCTCCCGTGAAGCATTGCAGTGCCCAACGTAAAGAAGATGCAGTGCACTTGCGTTCAGCGTGCCGTGCGGAAGTGGTGTGCAGAATAGTTATTCTGCTAATATTAGCAGAATAGACCGTCTGTATATATATATATATATATATATATATATATATATATATATATATATATATATATATATATGTATGTATATATATCCAAGGGCGCTTTCGGGTTTATGAGGTAGGTGCCACCAAAGTTATGCATTATGAATTTAAAGTTTTAAACATCCCCAATATTCCTACATATATTTCACCACTTCCAGGTGGTTCTTGACTTCTGGCCCCTCTCATCAATCTTCGACGACGCGCCCAACCGTGGGCCCGCATGGTCAAAGTTGTGCATTGTAATTTTGAACATCACAAACCACCCTTTTCACTCATAAATATTCGGGCCACATGCTGGTAGGATCCCTTTGTTCTAGTAGCATTTGTTGTGCGGTGCTTTAACTGTGTCATGTTTAATTACTTCAGTTAAGCAAAAATGTATTGTTCAATAGGGCTATGTGATGTTTAAGTATGAATTGTCCACTTCAGTTTCAGGAATGGCTATATTTGGTTCTTTATAGTGAGTAGATGCCTTTTTTATCTGTATTTTGTTGTTAGGTTGGTTGGAGTGAGCATTTTTTTCAGTTATCGAACATATGCCTTTTTTATATGTATTTGGTTCTTAGTCTGGTTGCAGTGAGCATTTGTCTAGATATCAAGTAGATGCCTTGTTTATTTGTATTTGGTTGTTAGGTTGTTCTTTTGTCCAATTATCAAGCATATGCCTTCTTTATCTATATTTGGTTGTTAGGTTGCTTTTTTTAGCATTTGTCCAGTTATCAAGCAGATGCCTTGTTTATCTTTATCTACTTGTTTGGTTGGTTGAAGTGAGCATTTGTCCAGTTTTCAAGCAACTGCCATGTTTAACTGTATTTGCTTGTTAGGTTGGTTGTAGTGAGACTCTGTCCAGTTTTGAATGGCTATATTTGGTTGTAATACTAGTCATTTATGCCTTGTTTATTTCAGCCATTCACAATGTGTTGTTCATTATGTGCAAGTCGGAACTGTGTCGCTCGACTACATCAATACCAGTTTGAACAGCTATATTTGCATCCAGTTATTCCTGGTGTAGTTAATACATGCCCTTTATTTCAGTTTTACACTCTTATCCAGTGTGATGTGTAAGCATTACCTACGTTCTATTCATTTTCAACGATACCAGTTTAAATTGCAATATTTGATGGCTGTTAAGCATGGCGTCGGTAACATTGCCTTCCATTTTATATCTACCTTAACAGCATGCTAAAACCAACACATTCAAGCAATCATTTGGATATGATGTTGTTTACCTTTGCTATATTGTTTGATGTTAAGGTTGTTGTACTTATCATGCCTTTCCACTAATCCAGGACAACAACGGGAGTGGCCACCATTTTCCACCGAGGTTAGCTTCATCCCTCGGCTTGTACTCCCCCTGTCGTTCCATAATGTAGTGCATATAGATCCAGGCATGGACACTTGTTAGCTTCTAATATTGACTTGTTGCTTGTAGGTACATATGCCCTTGGCATAGATCCATGCATCGACCCTTTTTGCATATGGGGCAATGAGATATTCATGAACAAGCATCAAGTGAGGAAACTGATAAGGATTATTAGCAAAAAGAGACAAATGGTGTCAAGAAAATTATTTGCTTATGCTCTATACAACACAACAGTGAGATGTAGGATGGTAACTACAAACTATGTAGCCTTCTCTTTTTACTGCCCATAATGAGTTCTTAGACAACAATGTCTGAATCTTTTGTCGTTCGCAGTGGTTCCTGAAGCAGTTCACTCAAGATTACCTCACAAAGTACATGATTGGTGAACACGCAATGAAGGTTAAAGTATTTCATCCAGACTACAATGAGCATCAAGAAGTCATAATGAAGACAGTGAAGGATGGACGGACAACCATCACAAGGGGTTGGCCTAGAGTCGTGCGCGCATTATGCATAGAGGAGGGCACAATATGGGCATTCCGCTTCACCTTTATTTGGTGCTTCTGTAGTTCTTGAGTATATGTACCTGTGCATCAAATTATGCATTCATGGTTGAACCTATATTTGTAATAAACATGATTGGATATGAAATAAGTGATTGCCTACTTTCAGATTCAAAACATGTGATTTTTAAATTAGGGATTAATTAGGGATTACACTACACACGGTTTGCGAAAGCGAAACGTCTGCGATAGACGTGGAGATCAGAAATGTTTCTAGGATCCACTACATGTGTGATCTATCTCCACTACACACATGGGCATCCTCTTGAAAACTGTTTGCGTTAGGCCACCTTGTGCAAATGTTTACGACATAAAAATTGTGTGTGATGGACAACCTTTGCCACACAGTTTCTTCTACGGACCGTGTGTGATGCATTCAATAACGCAAATGATAAAATTGTTAATATCATGTGCAATGGCAACACTATCACAAACGATTAAATGGGAAAAATTGTGTGTGATGTACCTGTGAACGGAAATGTTTTCTTTGGAGCTACTGTGTGGGATGTACATACGAATGGAAACGTTTAGCGGGGACTGACTGTGTGGGATGTACTTGCGACCGGAAACAATTTAGCATGTATAATTGTATATTTAGCTCTATTGTACGTATTTCTGTATTTGAGCGCTCGCCGGTCTCACACAAACTCATTTTGACGAGCGTGTGTGCCAGGAGGGCCATATCCCCGACGGTTTCTGGGTCGTGTGGGAAGGACCCCCTATCACCGTCACTCACTAGTCGACGGTTCCAAATACTGTTGCGGAAAGGGGTTTAAAACCGTTTGTATAGCACCGACGCGTACTAGTGCTGGTGCGAATCATCTCCCATTGCTCATCCCGGCATCCACATATCTGGTATACGGTGTCTTCAAGATCCTTATTGTACACCTCGCATATGCGTCCGAAAGTGATGTGGGCGGCCAAGCTCTTTCCTAAGCTCCACATTGGTGCATCAAATGTAAACTCGATGGGCTCGGTAATTGGTGCAAAACTCCTTCCAGGAACACAAACTTGGATCCTCTAGCACTCCTCTTCTGGTAAAGTTGTAGTCAAGGTTCCCGTGAAGCTTGGTAGGAGGATGTTCAGGTACTTCGTGACTTCCTTCAAGTGTCGTCCGAAAGGGGTGTCGTCATCAGGCCGAGTGAAATTGTTCCTAGGGTTCGACATCTATAGTGTAGAAGTAGAGTAGAATTAGAGAAGAGTATCATGTGGCTTTTCCTAGTGGTCGCGTCCTACAGTTAGCGTGCGCTCTGATACCATCTTGTACCGACCCGATCCCAATGGATCGAAGTCTCTATGCTTAAGTGTCATCCCTGGATCGGTATGCTAACACACATAGTACTCAAGGATTTATAACAGAGTTCAATCACACACTTATTACATTGAGGTCCTCATAGAGAGTATTTATTACATAATATGGCTGAAGGCCAACTAAATAAAATAACTGCAGAAGCTTCGAAGATAAATGAGTCCATCCAACTCCACAGCAAACTTGAGTGCATGACAACGACCTATCGCACCTTAATCCTCGTCTGAAAACTCTGCAACATGAGACGTTGTAGCCGTGTAGGTCAGCACATTGAATATGCTGGCAAGATCACACTATAGAGCAATGATGAACAATAACTATCACTACATGCATATTTGGCTGGTGGAGGCTCTAAGTTTAATTTTTGCATAAAGCTAGTTTTTCCCTACAACAAGGAGTAAATTTTATTTACTACCAAGTTCATGCCATTGTTGAGAAGGTTCCTCCAACTCAACCCAAAAATTACCAAGTAATAATAATAACCCAATTCATTGATTAAATAGAGTGATGAGATCAACCAATAATTCACTTCTAGATACTCAAGTTGTCCATAACCGGGGACATGGCTAATCCTGATTAATTTGTACACTCTACAGAGGTTTGTGCACTTTTCCCCACAAGACTCGACCGAATCCATTATCGGAAGATCGAGACATAGTCTTTCTTAAGTATGTACTCTTTACTCTGGGTAGACCGGTACACCTACTTTCCCCTACAACAGCTAGTCTACCACTAAGAGGTGTCACACAACTTACTCAACTATGCCAGAGCCCATAATGGCTTCTGGCTGCACACGGAAGTTTCTAGGCATGAATAATTATATGATCCCTTTGAGCCTGGGTGGCGGACCTAGGGTAATCACACGGGTACTCCGGGATTCCCTTGGGCAAGCACTGGTTTCTCCAGGTGCCCCGAACAATCTACACAAATGTGTGTTAATGTTGCCACCTTAAGTTACCCTTAATTATTATCTCACGCAACTTGCATGAGTCTCACATACCAATCGCCGTCTATGAGCATGGCTAAGCAATATATGAGCATAAGGTATATTCCAGGGGTGTTTCAAAGGTAATAGATTCCTACCTCATGAACTACATAGCAATAACCACATGTTCCCAAACCTACTCATGCAATCTTTGACGGTGAATGTAATGCATATTAAAAATGGGTATGAAAGAGTATGATCAAGGTGTAACTTGCCTTGCTAACGATCGCTAAACCCTAGAGATTCGTAGTAGCAAGCTTCGCACCCCGGATAATCCAACGAAGCAAACAATAATGTCGGTGTTCTGGGAATGGGGGTCCCTAGACTTGCCTGCCAACGGGCCACGGCGTGGCATTGCTAGCAGGCCTATACGACCCATCTTCATCAACAAGGAATCAAGACCCTCGCGAGGCGGACGACACAAGACCTCCTCAAGAGCGGCCTCACCAGGCTGGCTCGTGAGGGGCGGAGAGTACAAGGCCGGGCAAACCTTGCGATGTTCTCGTGACGTAAGCCATGACGATCGAGACCAGGCGAGCGCCAGCGTGCACAGTTTCCTTGCTTCGTCTTTGGTGCTAAGGGGGCTAGCTGCTACCTCTTGAGCTTGCGTTGGATTTCCCCGAAGAGGAAAGTATGATGCAGAAGAGTAGCGTAAGTATTTCCCTCAGTTTTTGAGAACCAAGGTATCAATCCAGTAGGAGGCCATGCTCAAGTCCCTCGTACCTGCACAAAATGATAGCTACTCGCAACCAACGCGATTAGGGGTTGTCAATCCCTTCACGGTCACTTATGAGAGTGAGATCTGATAGATATAATATTTTTGGTATTTTTGGTATAGAGATGCAAAGTGAAAAGTAAAAGGCAAAGTAAAAAGCAAAGTAAGATTAAAGTGATGGTGATTGATATGATGAGAATAGACCCGGGGGCCATAGGTTTCACTAGTGGCTTCTCTCAAGAGCATAAGTATTCTACGGTGGGTGAACAAATTACTGTTGAGCAATTGACACAATTGAGCATAGTTATGAGAATATCTAGGCATGATCATGTATATAGGAATCACGTCCGTGACAAGTAGACCGAAACAATTCTGCATCTACTACTATTACTCCACTCATCGACCGCTATCCAGCATGCATCTAGAGTATTAAGTTAAAAACAGAGTAACGCTTTAAGCAAGATGACATGATGTAGAGAGATAAATTCATGCAATATGAAATTAGCCCCATCTTGTTATCCTTGATGGCAACGATGCAATACGTGCCTTGCTGCCCCTTCTGTCACTAGGAAAGGACACCGCAAGATCTAACCCAAAGCTAAGCACTTCTACCATGGCAAGAAAAACAAATCTAGTAGGCCAAACCAAACTGATAATTCGAAGAGACTTGCAAAGATAACCAATCATACGTAAAAAAATTCAGAGAAGATTCAAATATTATTCATAGATAGACTTGATCATAAACCCACAATTCATCGGTCTCAACAAACACACCGCAAAAAAGAAGAAGATTACATCGAATGGATCTCCACAAGAGAGGGGGAGAACTTTGTATTGAGATCCAAAAAGAGAGAAGAAGCCATCTAGCTAATAACTATGGACCCGAAGATCTGAGGTAAACTACTCACACTTCATCGGAGAGGCTATGTTGATGTAGAAGCCCTTTGTGATGACGGCCCTCTCCGGCAGAGCTCCGGAACAGGCCCCAAGATGGGATCTCGTGGATACAGAAAGTTGCAGCGGTGGAATTAGGTTTTTGGCTCTATATCTGTTCGTTTGGGGGTACGTAGGTATATATAGGAGGAAGAAGTACGTCGGTGGAGCTTCGGTGGCCCCACGAGGGTGGGGGGCGTGCCTGGGGGTATAGGGCGCGCCCCCTACCTCGTGCCCACCTCGAAGCTTCCTTGGCGTAGGGTCTAAGTCTCCTGGGTCATATTCGGGAAGAAAATCACGTTCTAGAAAGGTTTATTCCGTTTGGACTCCGTTTCTTCGAAACACTGAAATAGGCAAAAAAATAGCAATTCTGGGTTGGGCCTCCGGTTAATAGGTTAGTCGCAAAAATAATATAAAAGTGGAAAATAAAGCCCAATATAGTCCAAAACTGTAGATAATATAGCATGGAGCAATCAAAAATTATAGATACGTTGGAGAGGTATCAGGCATCCCCAAGCTTAATTCCTGCTCGTCCTCGAGTAGGTAAATGATAAAAAGAGAATTTTTGATGTGGAGTGCTACTTGGCACAATTTCAATGCAAATATTCTTAATTGTGGTATGAATATCCAGATTAGGAAGATTCAAGAAAAAAGTTCATATTGACATAGAGAATAATAATACTTCAAGCAAACCAACAAAGCAATTATGTTTTCTTAAAGTAACATGGAGAAAGAAAGTTCATCCCTACAAAATCATATAGTTTAGTCATGCTCCATTTTCGTCACACAAGAATGCTGTCATCATGCACAACCCCGATGACAAGCCAAGCAATTGTTTCATACCTTAATAATTTCAAACTCATAAACTTTCACGCAATACATGAGCGTGAGCCATGGATATAGCACTATGGGTGGAATAGAATATAATGATGGGGGTTATGTGGAGAAGACAAAAAGGAGAAAGTCTCACATCAACGAGGCTAATCAATGGGCTATGGAGATGCCCATCGATTGATGCTAATGCAAGGAGTAGGGATTGCCATGCAACGGATGCACTAGACCTATAAATGTATGAAAGCTCAACAAAAGAAACTAAGTGGGTGTGCATCCAACTTGCTTGCTCACGAAGACCTAGGGCACTTGGAGGCCCATTGTTGGAATATACAAGCCAAGTTCTATAATGAAAATTCCCACTAGTATATGAAAGTGATAACTCAAGAGACTCTCTAGATGAAGAACATGGTGCTACTTTGAAGCACAAGTGTGGAAAAAAGGATAGTAGCATTGCCCCTTTTTATTTATTTTCTCTTTTTTGGGCCTTCTTTTTTTTTCTTTGGCCTTTCTCTTTTTTTGGGACAATGCTCTATTGAATGATGATCATCACACTTCTATTTATTTACAACTCAATGATTACAACTCGATTCTAGAACAAAGTATGACTCTATATGGATGCCTCCGGCGGTGTACCGGGATATGCAATGAATCAAGAGTGACAAGTATGAAAAAATTATGAACGGTGGCTTTTCCACAAATACTATGTCAACTACATGATTATGCTAAGCAATATGACAATGATGAATATGTCATGATAAATTGGATGGTGGAAAGTTGCATGGCAATATATCTCGGAATGGCTATGGAAATGCCATAATAGGTAGGTATGGTGGATGTTTTGAGGAAGATATAAGGAGGTTTATGTGTGAAAGAGCGTATCATATCACGGGGTTTGGATGCACCGGCGAAGTTTGCACCAACTCTCGATGTGAGAAAGGGCAATGCACGGTACCGTAGAGGCTAGCAATGATGGAAGGGTGAGAGTGCGTATAATCCATGGACTCAACATTAGTCATAAAGAACTCATATACTTATTGCAAAAATCTACAAGCCATCAAAAACCAAAGTATTACACGCATGCTCCTAGGGGGATTGATTGGTAGGGAAAGACCATCGCTCGTCCCAGACCGCCACTCATCAGGAGGACAATCAAATAACACCTCATGTTTCAAATTTGTTGCATAACGTTTACCATACTTGCATGCTACGGGACTTGCAAACTTTAACTCAAGCACTTCTCAAATTCACAATTACTCTACTAGCATGACTTTGATATTACTACCTCCATATCTCAAAACAATTATCAAGCATCCAACTTTTCTTAGTATTCAACACACTCAAAAGAAAGTTTCACAAATCTTGAATACCAAGCATGTTACTATTAAGCAAATTACCATGCTATTAAGCCTCTCAAAATAATTTAAGTGAAGCATGAGAGATCAATAGTTTCTTTAAAACAAATCCACCACCATGCTCTAAAAGATCTAAGTGAAGCAAATAGAGCAAAATTATAGCGCTCAAAAGATATAAGTGAAGCACATAGAGCAAAACTACTTAGCTCAAAAAGATATAAGTGAAGCACATAGAGTATTCTATCAAATTCTAATTCATGTATGGCTCTCTCAAAGGTGTGTACAGCAAGGATGATTGTGGCACACTAACAACCAAATACACAAATAATACAAGACGCTCCAAGCAAAACACATATCGTGTTGGTGAATAAAAATATAGCTCCAAGTAAATTACCGATGGAATTGGAGAAAAGAGGGGATGCCTTTCGGGGCATCCCCAAGCTTTGACTTTTTGGTGTCCTTGGATTATCTTGGGGGTGCCATGGGCATCCTCAAACTTAGGCTCTTGCCACTCCTTGTTCCATAATCCATCACAAGAATTCACCCAAAACTTGAAAACTTCACAACACAAAACTCAATAGAAATCTCGTGAGCTCCGTTAGAGAAAGAAAACAAAAGACCACTTCAAGATACTGTAATGAACTCATTCTTTATTTATATTGGTGTTAAACCTACTGTATTCCAACTTCTCTATGGATTATAAACTATTTTACTAACCATAGATTCATCAAAATAAGCAAACAACAAACGAAAAACAGAATATGTCAAAACAGAACAGTCTGTAATAATCTGTAACTAACGCAAACTTCTGGAACTCCAAAATATCTACCAAAATTGGAAGACCTAGACAATTTGTTTGTTGATCAGAATCAATTGGAATCAGTATTTTATCACGTCCTTGTGATTCTTAACAATTCGGCCACTGAACGCAAAGTTTCTGGAAATTACATCAAGATCAAATAACTATCATCCAGGAAGATCCAATAGGTCTAACTTGGCACAAACACTAACTAAAACACAAAAACACATCCAAACAGAAGGTATATGGGTTATTTATTCCCTAACAGAAGAAAAACACAAAAAACTAAAAATAAAATTGGGTTGCCTCCCAACAAGCGCTATCGTTTAACGCCCCTAGCTAGGCATAAAAGCGAGGATAGATCTAGGTATTGTCATCTTTGGTAGGCAATCCATAAGTGGCTCTCATGATAGTTTCATATGGAAATTTTATTTTCTTTCTTGGAAAGTGTTCCATTCCCTTTTTAATGGAAATTTAAATCTAATATTCCCTTCCTTCATATCAATAATCGCACCAACCGTTCTAAGGAAAGGTCTACCAAGAATAATAGGGCAAGAAGGATTGCAATCTATATCAAGAACAATGAAATCTACGGGCACATAATTCCTATTTGCAACAATAAGAACATCATTAATCCTTCCCATAGGTTTCTTAATAGTAGAATCCGCAAGATGCAAGTTTAGATAGCAATCACCAAAATCACGGAAATCTAGTAAATCACACAAAGTTTTGGGGATAGTTGAGACACTAGCACCAAAATCACACAAAGCATAAAACTCATGATCTTTAATTTTAATTTTAATAGTTGGTTCCCACTCATCATAGCGTTTTCTAGGGATAGAAACTTTCAACTCAAGTTTTTCTTCATAAGATTGCATCAAGGCATCAACAATATGTTCGGTGAAGGCTTTCTTTTGACTATAAGAATGTGGAGAATTTAGCACGGATTGCAACAAGTAAATAAAATCAATTAAAGAGCAACTTTCATAATTAAATTACTAGAAATCCAATATAGTGGGTTTAGCAACATCTAGATTTTTATTTCTTTCAATCCCACTTTCATCAATTTCATCATAAAGATCTAAATACCCCGAATTTTTAGAACGCCTTCTAGGTAAAGGAAGATCATATTCAGTTTCATCAAGATTCATATTGCAAAACAAAGATTTAATAGGAGACACATCAATAACTTTTAGATCTTCATCTTGATTTTCATAGGAATTGGAAGAACACACTTTAATAAAGGCATCTTTGGAACCATGCATCCTAGAGGTTCTTTCCTTGGACTCATCAATGGAAATTCTCATGGCTTTGAGAGACTCATTGATATCATGCTTAGGAGGAATATATCTAAGCTTTAAAGAATCAACCTCAAGAGAAATTCTATCAACGTTCCTAGCCAAATCATCAGTTTTAAGCAATTTCTCTTCAAGCAAAGCATTAAAATTCTTTTGTGAATTCATAAACTCTTTAACACTATTCTCAAATTCAGAGGGCATCTTATTATTATTTCCATAAGAGTTTTTGTAGGAATTCCCATAATTATTAGAAGGATTACTAGGATATGGCCTAGGATTAAAATTCCCTCTATAAGAGTTGTTACCAAAATTATTCCTACCAACAAAATTCACATCCATAGATTCATTGTTATTCTCAATAAAAGTAGACAAAGGCATATCATTAGGATCAGAAGAAACACTCTTAGTAGCAAATAATTTCATAAGTTCATCCATCTTTCCACTCAAAACATTGATTTCTTCTATCGCATGCACTTTTTATTAGAAGATCTTTCAGTATGCCTTTGAGAATAATTAACCATAATATTATCTAGGAGTTTAGTAGCATCTCCTAAAGTGATTTCCATAAAAGTGCCTCCCGCGGCCGAATCTAAAAGATTTCTAGAAGAAAAATTCAATCTGGCATAATTTTTTTGTATAATCATCCACAAATTCAAACCATGAGTAGGGCAATTACGTATCATTAATTTCATTCTCTCCCAAGCTTGTGCAACATGTTCATGATCAAGTTGCTTAAAGTTCATAATATCGTTTCTAAGAGAGATGATCTTAGCGGGAGGGAAATACTTAGAGATAAAAGCATCTTTGCACTTGTTCCAAGAATCAATACTATTTTTAGGCAAAGACGAAAACCAAGATTTAGCACGATCTCTAAGAGAAAAAGGAAATAGATTCAATTTAACGAAATCATTATCGACATCTTTTTTCTTTTGCATATCACATAAATCAACGAAGCTATTCAGATGAGTAGTGGCATCTTCACTAGGGAGGCCGGCGAATTGATCTTTCATAACAAGATTCAACAAAGCAGTATTGATTTCACAAGATTCAATATTGGCAAGAGGAGCAATCGAAGTGCTAAGGAAATCATTATTATTGGTATTGGTGAAGTCACACAATTTGATAGTATCTTGAGCCATCGCGACAAACAAGCAATCCAACACACGGGCAAACAAAAAGGCAAGCGAGAAAAAGGCAAATGGAGAAAGAGAAGGAGAAGGAGATTGAGAAAGAGAGGGCGAATAAAACGGCAAGGGCGAAGTGGGGGAGAGGAAAACTAGAGGCAAATGGCAACTAATGTAATGCGAGAGATAGGGATTGTGATGGGTACTTGGTATGTTGACTTTATGCATAGACTCCACGGCAACGGCGCCAGAAATTCTTCTTGCTACCTCTTGAGCTTGCGTTGGATTTCCCCGAAGAGGAAAGGAAGATGCAGGAGAGTAGCGTAAGTATTTCCCTCAGTTTTTGAGAACCAAGGTATCAATCCAGTAGGAGGCCATGCTCAAGTCCCTCGTACCTGCACAAAATGATAGCTACTCGCAACCAACGCGATTAGGGGTTGTCAATCCCTTCACGGTCACTTATGAGAGTGAGATCTGATAGATATAATATTTTTGGTATTTTTGGTATAGAGATGCAAAGTGAAAAGTAAAAGGCAAAGTAAAAAGCAAAGTAAGATTAAAGTGATGGTGATTGATATGATGAGAATAGACCCGGGGGCCATAGGTTTCACTAGTGGCTTCTCTCAAGAGCATAAGTATTCTACGGTGGGTGAACAAATTACTGTTGAGCAATTGACACAATTGAACATAGTTATGAGAATATCTAGGCATGATCATGTATATAGGCATCACGTCCGTGACAAGTAGACCAAAACGATTCTGCATCTACTACTATTACTCCACTCATCGACCGCTATCTAGCATGCATCTAGAGTATTAAGTTAAAAACAGAGTAATGCTTTAAGCAAGATGACATGATGTAGAGAGATAAATTCATGCAATATGAAATAAACCCCATCTTGTTATCCTCGATGGCAACGATGCAATATGTGCCTTGCTGCCCCTTCTGTCACTGGGATAGGACACCGCAAGATCGAACCCAAAGCTAAGCACTTCTCCCATGGTAAGAAAAACAAATCTAGTAGGCCAAACCAAACTGATAATTCGAAGAGACTTGAAAAGATAACCAATCATACATAAAAAAATTCAGAGAAGATTCAAATGTTATTCATAGATAGACTTGATCATAAACCCACAATTCATCGGTCTCAACAAACACACCGCAAAAAAGAAGAAGATTACATCGAATAGATCTCCACAAGAGAGGAGGAGAACTTTGTATTGAGATCCAAAAAGAGAGAAGAAGCCATCTAGCTAATAACTATGGACCCGAATGTCTGAGGTAAACTACTCACACTTCATCGGAGAGGCTATGATGATGTAGAAGCCCTCCGTGATGACGGCCCTCTCCGGCGGTGTCGGTGGGAACGACACCTATGGGATCACAAGAATCCCTACTATGGTTGCGGGGTGAGGGGTCGTGAGAAGAGCGGATCAAACAGATAGCGCACGGTTCGTTTATCCAGGTTCGGGCCGCGAGGATGCGTAAAACCCTATTCCTGCTTTGGTGGATTGTATATCTATGTTCTTGAGCTAGCTATGGGGCGTGAGGAGCTCCAAAATGCCGAATCCTCCTCCTGGTCGCCTCGGGCCTCCTTTTATAGGAAAGGGGTTGCCACAGTGGCACACAGGAGGGGGAAAGGGTACAGTGATGCGAGGTTATCCCTTGCATTACATGACAAGGAGCATTTAATGCGTCTTGCCTAGGTGTCCTTGCTTTATCGGGGACGGGGGAGAGCCCTGTCTCGTCCGTCGCCGCTCCCTCTCGTGTCGACACGCGCCCTGGCCAGCGGCGCCCGCGGTGCCATGTAGGCAGGCAGGCAGCTGAGGTGGCGCAGTGGTGGATCTCCATGAAGATCCGCATGCCGCCACGCAGGTGCCTACCCAGCTGGTTGGGTTGGCAGCTGCATGCGAACGGCAGTGGAGGTTTGACTGGCGTGGGCCTGATGGTGTCCCTACGGGTGTTCTTGGCAAGGGCCTTGCCGGGGCCCCGGCAAGGGTCCTGCCGTGGCCCCGGCAAGGGTCCTGCCGTGGCCCCGGCAAGGGTCCTGCCGTGGCGCCTGTTGTCATCCCCGGCAAGGCTCTTGCCGGGGGCCTTGTGGTCCTCCTTGGCTGGGATCCCACCAAGGATCATCATCTTCTAAAGGGTGTATCTGATCTTGAATGTATTCACAAAGATCTGCATGCCACCACGGGAATGTCTCCCGATCCTTGCCCCATGGGGGCAGTGGACTCAAGGGTGACTTACTCCATAGGTGTGGGGCGAGCTGCCACGGCAAGGGTCTTGCCGGGTTTTCTAAAACTGCCTCCCGGCAAGGAGCTTGTCGGGGGGGTCCGCTTCGTCCCCTTTGCTCTTTGTGGTCTTGGTCTTGGTGTTGTTCTGCTTCGCCTGAGCTTCGGCCTTACCTTGGCTCACCTCCCCTGCCTTGCTCAGTGTGGTGGTGCCCGTGGATCAGACTGCCCGTGCACAGTTATAGGGGTACAAAAGTGTACCCCTCTTTTTGTACACCGACAGGAGCCCACGGGCCTGGGTCTAACGTAAGCGCAATCGCGTCATTGGGCTAGGCCCAAAAACGGTGCGCGGGCAGGCGGGGCGGTTCTTACCGCGGTAAGTCTCTTCGCGCGATGCTCTTCCCATGCTTCCCGCGCGTGGCGCGGCGTGGGAAGGCGTGTGTGATGTGGGCAGCATGCGTGGGGCTGAGCTCTGCATGCCTGCGTCACGTCGTAGTAAAGGGGGTGGTTTGCGCCTTCCCCATAAACGGAGGGAGGCGTGGAGGCGCGACCCATTTACTGAACGGGGCCGAGGCATGGTCTTCAAGGCGTCCACTCCCCACGATCAAGGGGTGGGGAGAGGTCGCCTCACCCATCGCCTCGGTCCTGCATGCCTGCCACGTGGCTCTCATGCGCTTGGGGTGGCGAACGGTGGACGCGGGAAATCGGGCCGCCGCGGGCTGAGGCGGCGGGTCGGTCCCAGTTCCCTGCTCCTTTCGCGTCTTGATTGGCTGAGCGGGGCGGCCGAGCCCCCACCCTGTTCCTTTATAAAGAGCGGGAGGAGGGATGGCGTCCCGCATTCCTTCATCTCCTCCTTCCTTCAGCTTCTGCTCCCCCCTTCCATCCGCCATGGAGAGAGGGAATCCTGGTCCTTCAATAGTGGCGGCGAGGGTCGTTGCTCGACAACACGTCCCTCCTTCTCCTGCACCCACGGTGGTAGAGCCAGCCACGAGGGGAAGGAGGAGGGGGCGAGGCCGTGGGTGAGGCTGAGGCGCTCGGGGAAGCGGAGGACGGGGCGGCGCGCCGGCCTCGCCGCCGCCAGCAGTTCCTCCCCAAATGGAGGGCCACGTTGTGAATGACCCTTGCGAGTTCTTCGTCAGGCTGCGCTGGCCGCCTCACCGTCGCCTTCGTCTCCCGACTCCATTCGCGCGGGAGATGGAGCTGGATCCGCCGGAGTCATTGTGGCTGCACATGAGGGGCTGCCGAATCAGTAGCACGCGGGCCCGCGTCGACTTCCCCGCCCCTCACGTGATGTATCTCCGTCGGGGATGGAAGACGTTCTCTCATATCCACCGCTTGACGGGGGGGCTCACTCTCCATTTCAAGCTGATGGAGGGTGGCCTTCTCTCCGTCAAGGTCTTCGAGTGCTTTGGGACCCATGCAAGGTGCTGCGTGGATAGCTCTTCTGATAGCGAAGACTCCTCCTCGGGCGAGAGTGACGAGGAGGAAAGCGGCAGTGACGATGAGGGTAGTAGGCGGCAGGATGGCGGGTCCGATTAGGTGTTGGGCGCCGCTCCGTGCGGCACCGGCGACCCCATCATCCGTGTCGCCGGCTCCCTGAACTTCTCGGGGTCGTCTCCTTGGGCGGCTGGCGTTGGGAGGCTGCGGAAGAGGAAGAGGGCGGGCGGCAAGGCCGTCAAATCAGAGTACGCGGGCACCGACGCCTTCTACACGTGCTGGCGTCCTGCCGCCTCGTCTTCGAGCTCTACTTCTGGCGCTGCCATCACCATCCAGCCTTCGGACGGCCACCGAGATGTTCTCTTGGTGTCTTCTGCCACCGGTATCTCGCCTAGGCTCCCCTTTTGCCCTTTTCGCCTCCTTGACCTGCCTCTTGAGGAGAGGGACAAGAAAGGGATTACGGGCACCTTATCTCTTTTTAGTTTGTAAGCCTTCGGGCCTTAGCTGAATTTAAAACTTGTAATCCCATCATTCATGTTTTTCATTCCCTATGGACTATACCTGAGTGGAATGTTTTAATGAAAAAGGGATGCTTGCCAGGTCATTTGTTTGTGGGTAGAACCCACGACAAGGAGTAAATCCTTGATATCTTTACACTAGTAGAAAAAGGGCCTTCAGTCCCGGTTCATAAGGGCCTTTAGTCCCGGTTCTGGAACCGGGACTAAAGGGTCGGTACTAATGCCTCTCCCTTTAGTCCCGGTTCAATCCAGAACCGGGACTAAAGCGTGCGGCCACGTGGAGCTCCACCTTTAGTCCCGGTTGGTAACACCAACCGGGACTAAAGGAAATTTTATGATTTTTTTTGAATTTTTTTTTTGAATTTTTATTTGATTTTCAAATTTCTGAATTTTTTTAACCTCTAGTCTGTAATCACTACCATTCATCACTTCTAAGTTTATCCTCTAATCACCCCTCATTATTCCAAATCATCTAACTTCCCGAATGGTCACCCATCCTCCCACTCCCCCAGCCTGAGCACGCTTAACTTCCGGGTTCTATTCTCCCTCGCTCCAAGTCTGCACTTGTTGTTTTCCTGACAATACTAAGATGTCAATCCTATTAACCTTCAGGAATTTTGCTTGAGCATGAAGTGACACATTTCATAGTTTTATTTTGAAACTATTGTTTTAAAAAACAATAATTATTTAGTAACACTAATATTTCTTGAATAATTAGTTTGACCATTGTTTGACCATAGTTTGACCACAGTTTGACCAAATTTGACCAAAATTGAAATAACTGAAATAATTATTTAGTAACACTAATATTCTAGAATAATTAGTTTGACCATTGTTTGACCACAGTTTGCCCACTGTTTGAATTTTTTTCGATTTTTTTCACTCTAGATCTTAAAAGCCCCATAAATTTTTTTCTATTAGGTTTTTGAGGATTTTGAAAATGTTTAACGGGGCCCCCCAGTTAAATTCGGATGTAACTTTTTGAGTAGATGATTTTTCATATAAAAAACGTTTTCATCCGAGTTAGTATGCAAAAGTTATGCCCATTTTTACAAATTTCAGAGAGATTTTGCAAATAAAGTCAAAATTCACATTTGCAAATTTTCCCAACAACTAGACCACATATCACATGGGAAACTTATTTTCTTTTATTTTTTTTGACATTTCCATCATTTTCTTTTATTTTTTTTAAAACTGAAAAGGCGATCCATGGGGGGGGGTAGAGTTTGAAAATGGGACCTTTAGTGCCGGTTCATGGCACGAACCGGGACTAAAGGTCTCAACCCCATTGGTCCCGGTTCGTGCCTCAAACCGGGACTAAAGGTCTAATCTTTAGTCCCGGTTTGAAGCACGAACCGGGACCAATGGTTGTGGGCCAGGAGCGAGGCCCATTGGTCCCGGTTCGTCCCACCAACCGGGACCAAAAGGTCCATATGAACCGGGACCAATGGCCCACATGGCCCGGCCGGCCCCCTGGGCTCACGAACCGGGACCAATGCCCCCATTGGTCCCGGTTCTGGACTGAACCGGGACTACTGGGCTGACCCGGCCTAGACCAAAGCCCTGTTTTGTACTAGTGTTAAGATAAACATTTCCTTGCCCGACAACAGGCCTTGCCGTCTCCCCACTTCGCTCAACCTTTCTCGCACCTTTGGCGGAGGCAGGGATGAGGTGGGTTCAGGCTCCTTGTTTCATCCTCTCGCTGCCGCAACTATGACCAAACTTGGCCCTAGGAATGAGCCCTCGGGCCTAGAGTTAGGGGAGCACGGTAGCTTTAGGAAAAAACGAGGTTTCACATACCTCAGTCCATAAGGGAATGCATGATAAGGGATGAAGAACTTATCTGAAGCTGTAGCCCCCGGCAACACTGGCATGCCATGGGTGAATCTTTGCTTTTGCAGCCCCCGGCAATACTGGCTTGCTGGGGTCTAGATGTTGGTCCGTCCCTCTTCTCTTTTTCGTCCTCAAGTTATCCGGCAAGGATATCTGTGAGCCCGGCGAACCAAAGAAGACGAAAGAATGGCAAAGAGAAGCACACTCGACCTCTAAGCTAGGGGTTAGTCGTCGCTAAGCACTATCAACCCTAACCAAGGACGAGACTTGACCTAGCATGCATGCTATAACTTAGGGCGCCAGCGCTTCATTTATTTGTGCTCAGGGTCTGCGCCTGGCTTTGTACAAAGGGTTACATGCATCATCGGCAATGCTTGTACAAAAGGTGGCTTGCCGGGGAACCCGACAAGCCACGCCTCACGGGTAAAACTTGCGAAGATGCTCAATGTTCCAGGAGTTACTCACCGGAACGGCATCTTCGGTCTCCAGGCGGACTACGCCGGGCCTGGTGAGTCGTATTACCCGATGAGGGCCTTCCCACTTTGGCGTCAACTTGTTGGAATTCTTGGCCGATTGAACGCGCCGAAGAACAAGGTCGCCTTCCTCAAGGCTTCGGGCATGAACCTCGCGGCTATGGTAGCGGCGCAAGGCTTGCTGGTAGCGTGCTGCTCTCACAGCCGCCCGAAGACGATCTTCCTCAAGGAGCATTTCGTCATCTTGCCGCAGTTGCTCTTGCTCAAGCTCATCATAAGCGAGCACTCGAGGTGACCCGTATATGAGTTCAGTGGGGAGAACTGCTTCTGCCCCGTATACTAGGGCAAAAGGTGTTTGGCCGACGGCTCGATTTGGCGTCGTCCTGATCGACCAAAGAACTGTCGGCAACTCATCAATCCAGCGCCTTCCACTCTTGTGCAGCCTGTCAAAGGTCTTGGTCCTGAAGCCTCGTAGTACTTCAGCGTTTTCCCTCTCAGCTTGACCATTGCTTCGTGGGTGAGCAACGGAAGCGAAACAGACTTTGCTGCCGAGGTCTTGGATATATTGCATGAAGGTGCGGCTTGTGAACTGTGTGCCGTTGTCGGTGATGACCCTGTTGGGTACACCAAAACGGCACACTAGTCCCTTGAAGAACTTGACGACTGACTCAGTTGTGACCTTCCTCACTGCCTCCACCTCTGGCCACTTTGTGAACTTGTCGATTGCAACGTACAAGTACTCAAAGCCCCCGACAGCGCGGGGGAAAGGGCCCAGTATGTCGAGCCACCAGACCGAGAAGGGCCAGGAGAGAGGAATGGTTTGAAGGGCTTGAGCTGGCTGATGAAGCTTCTTTGAATGGAACTGACACGCTTCACACCTGGTGACTAGTGTCGTCGCATCCTGGAGGGCGGTGGGCCAGAAGAAGCCTTGCCGAAATGCCTTGCCGACAAGGGCCCTTGACCCGATGTGGGATCCACATATGCCTTCATGTATCTCCGCCAAGAGCTCCAGTCCTTCCTCCCGAGGGATACACTTCAATTTCACACCGTTCGGCCTCTTTCTGTACAGGACGCCATTGACGAACTGGTACATGGTAGAGCGACGGGCTACTTTTTCCACTTCTTCCTGCTCTTTAGGAAGTTCCCCTGTTTGGAGGAATCAGACGGTATGCTGTGCCCACGCTGGAGCCTGGGGCTCGACGGCGAGGACTAAAGGCATTTCCTCCGCTATGGGAGCGGCTGTCTCGATGGCAAGAGCTTGACGCTTCGCCGGAGCTAGCCGTCCCGTGGCGGGTTCAGTGTCCCCGGCAACATCCTTGCCGGCGGCTCCGGGGAGCTCGGCGGGAAAGTACTTGTCGGGTCCTGGTTTCCTCCTCTTATTTTGCTCTATTGATGGATCAACGGATGGTTGAGTTAGCTGGAGCACAAAGGTACCTGGTTCCACAGGTAGCTTGAGGGCAGCGCGTTTTGACAGGTAATCGGCGATATCATTCTCCGCTCGGGGAATGTATTCAGCCTGTATATCATCGAAACGCTCTTCCATCTTTCTCACTTCATCGACGTAGGCCTTCATCAACGGTCTCTGGTAGTCCTTGTTGACTTGCTTGACGACGAGCTACGAGTCGCCCCTGACGATGAGCTTCTTAATTCCGAGGTCCGCCGCGATCCTAAGACTGGCAAGCAGCCCTTCGTACGCTGCCGTATTGTTTGTTGACACCTCCCTTGGGAAGTGCATTTGGATCACGTACTTGAGGTGCTCTCCGGTGGGCGCGACAAGCAGTACGCCAGCCCCGGCGCCGTGTAAGGAGAAAGCTCCATCAAAGTACATGATCCAACTACAACTTGCCTCCTTGCCTGGGAGAGCAGTCTCTTGGGCTTCTTCGTCAGGCGTTGCGGTCCACTCTGCAATGAACTCCGCCAGGACTCGGCTCTGAATCGTCGAAGTACTTTCAAACTTGAGGCCAAAGCTGGACAGCTCCAGTGCCCATTCCACAATTCTTCCCGTTGCATCTGGATTGTGCAATATCCGTTGCAGAGGGAGGCGAGTGACGGCAGTGATCTCGTGTGCCTGGAAGTAGTGATGCAGCTTCCTCGAGGCCATAAGAAGGCCGAAGAGCAGTTTCTGCACACCGGAGTACCTTGATCTAGCTCCCTACAGGAGGGAACTAACAAAGTAGACCGGGTGCTGTATCATTTTCTTCTTCGGCGGTACTTCAACTGGCTGTGTCGTCTCTGCATTGGCGGTGTCGGGCTCTGTCGCTGCCATTACCTCGTCGTCAACCTCTCTCTGCTCCACTAGTACAGCGCTGACAACCTGGTTCGTTGCCGCCAGGTATAGCAGCAACGGCTCCTGTGGCCTAGGCGCAACTAGTATTGGCGCGGAGGAGAGGTACTTCTTAAAATCTTGCAATGCTGCTTCGGCTTCTGGCGTCCACTCCATCGGGCCCACCATTTTCAGGACTTTGAAAAAGGGAAGGGCGCGCTCGACAGACTTGGAAATGAATCTGCCCATGGCGGCGATGCAACCAGCAAGCCGACGCACATCCTTGATTTGCTTGGGTGCTTCAATCTGCTCTATAGCTTTGATCTTGTCCGGATTAGCCTCTATCCCACGCTGTGATACAAAGAACCCGAGAAGCTTGCCGGACGGGACGCCAAAGACGCACTTCTCAGGGTTCAGTTTGAGATTGATCTTGCGCAGGTTTGCAAATGTTTCTTGCAAATCCGGTATGAGGGTTGCCCTGTCCTTGGTTTTGACCACTATGTCATCCATATAAGCTTCCATATTTCTATGGAGCTGGGGTTCAAAACCAATCTGGACCGCCCTTGCAAACATCGAACCAACACTCTTCAGCCCGAAAGGCATCCGCATGAAACAATATGTACCACATGGGGTGATGAATGCTGTTTTCTCTTCGTCTTCTCTTGTCATGAAGATCTGGTGGTAGCCGGAGTAGGCATCGAGGAATGACAACAGATCACACCCAGCTATGGAGTCAATAATTTGGTCGATGCGCGGCAACAGGAAGGGGTCCTTAGGACAAGCCTTATTGATATCTGTGTAATCAATACACAGCCTCCACTTCCCATTAGCCTTGCACACCATGACCAGATTGGCCAACCACGTTGGATGGAGCACTCCACTTACCAAACCCGTTGCTTCCAGTTTCCGGATCTCCTCTGTGATGAACTCTTGTCATTCCAAAGCTTGCTTTCTGACCTTCTGCTTGACGGGCTGCGCATGAGGACAGACAACAAGGTGGTGCTCAATCACCTCCCTGGGAACGCCGGGGATGTCGGAAGCTTGCCATGCAAACACATCGACATTCGCCCATAGGAAGGTGACGACCGCGTCTTCCGATTTGTCGTCAAGGGTGGAGCTTATGGTGAAAGCCCCTCCCGTGCCGTCCTCATTGATAGAAACCTTCTTGGTTCCCGGCGGTATGGCCCTAGGCTTCTTGTTTCCGCCGGTGGAGCTCTCTGGCACGTCCTCGACGGGAGCGCTACACTCCGAAGAGGTGCACTTGCCGGAGTGGGTGTCCGAGGTCTCACCGGTCTTCTTCTTCTTCTTCCCTCCCGGGGTCCCAGTGGCAGGAGCAAGTGCCCTAGTGGCGGCAGCTGCTGCAACTGCTTGCTGGTATAGTTGGTCAGTGCAAATCAGCGCATCTTTCTTATCGGAGGGGATGGTGATGATCGTCACAGGTCCTGGCATCTTCAGGGTGTTGTGGGCGTAGTGTGACGCTGCCATGAACTTGGCCAGCACTGGGCGGCCAACGATCCCGTTGTAAGGCAAGGGGATCTTGGCAACATCAAACATGATCCTCTCTGTCTTGGCAGCGTGACCTTTCCCTTAGGTTGGCTTCTTCCCAGGTTGACCCCCTGAAACGTGCTCGTCTCTTTGAGGTCTCCATCAGGAATCTGGAGTTTCTCGATCACGACAGGCGAGATCATGTTCAGACCAGCCCCGCCATCGACTACCATCTTTGTCACCTTGAGGCTGTGTATTATTGGTGAAATCAACAATGGCAAGCACCCGACCGCAGTAGTGCGATCAGGGTGATCCTCAGTGTCAAAAATGATAGGTGTGCTGGACCTCTTCAGTGGCCTTTGGGCATCAAATGACGGCTCTGCCGCTGTAATCTCCCGCGCCCACTGTTTAAGCTGGCGGTGGGAAGTATGCAACGAGGCGCCGCCGTTGACGGACATGGTCTCTGTAGCTTTCTGAAACTCTTGGTCGCCGGATTCGTCGTCCTCTTCATGATCGTCGTCTTCTGGCTTTTTGTCACGGCCCCGGGTGGGCCTCTCCTGTTGTTTATCCTTGCCGCGACGGCCCGCCTTGCCGTCACGCTTCTTGCCAGACCCCTCAGCACCGTCTTGGCCCTTCTCCTTGTCCCGCCTCTCATATTCAGCCCTCTGCTTCTCAGCGAGGAGCACAACCTGTCGGCAGTCTTGGAGAGCATGGCCTTTGGTGCGATGGATCTTGCAGTATCGCTTGTCGGAGTTTCCTGGCTTCTCCGCAACCGCCAAGGCCCGGCAGGCGACACATCCGGCAATTTACTTGCCGGGGTCATCTTCCTTGGTTTTCTTGGTGGAGCCGGTGTCACCAGATCCCTCGACGGCAAGCACGGCTTTACCTTTGCGCTTCCTGTTGCGGTGCCGGCCCTTCTTCGCCGGGGCGGCAGTATCTTCATCTGAGGAGTCGGTTTCCATGCCGGCGTCTTCGCCGGGGTACTTCCTTCCCTCTTCAGCCCGGGCACATCTGTCAGCAAGAACATAGAGTTCTGCTACATCTTTCACCTTGTTCATTGCCAGCTCTTCGCGCATCTTGCGGTTACGCACGTTCTGATGGAGCGCGCTGATGATGGCGGTAGGGTGAACATCAGGGATATTGTATTGTATCCGGCTGAACCTCTGTATATACTTGTAGAGACTCTCGCCTCCCTTCTGGGGAATGACGTGTAGGTCGCTCGCTTGACCATGGGCTTGGTGGCCTCCAGTAAAGGCGCCCACAAACTCATGGCACAAATCCGACCAGGAGGAAATAGAGTCTACCGGCAAGTGCATCAACCATGACATGGCATTGGGTTTAAGAGCCAACAGAAAGTAATTCGCAAGCCCCTTATCGTCGTGGGCTCCGACAGCTTGCATCGCAATGGTGTAGATGCTGAGGAACTCGGACGGGTGGGTCTTGCCGCTGTACTTTTCGCCCACGTAAGGTTTGAAGGTGCGGTGAGTGGGCCACTGGAACTGCCACAGCTCATGGGTAAAAGTCGGACATCCTACCTCGTAAGGTAGGCCTCCAGGGCTCTCCGGTGCCGGGTGGTTCACAGCAGGCCCTGCTCGCCTGTCTGACTGGTGGCGCGCTCCGTGCCGGCGCTCGATAGTGGTTCGAGCGTCTTCATGTTCTCGTTCCCGAAGGACTTGGCGCTGGTCACAGTGGGTCCGTGGGTCGGACGACGCTATGGAGATTTCGTTGCCCGTAACGTCGCGACGGGCTGGCGTCCGCGGTACCGGGCGAGGAGGAGACGAGTGCACCGTGGTCGTATCACCGTCGGCTTTCCTGCCACTGGTGTGTGGGACTCCGTTGGAGCGTCGACCCGGGGGCTCCACCGGACTCGGTTCGTCTTTCTTGGCCACCGCAACAAGGCTTCGGATAGTGGCTCTCCATTCGTCGAGTTTCCCCGTAGTGGGAGGAAAATCGAGGAGCAACTGCGTGCGCCAGGGCTTCTGCTGGTGTTGGTGGCAGCGAAACCTGCACGGATCGCGACGCGCTTCGACTTCTGAACATGTCAGAAGGAGCTCTATCATGACCCCGTGGTCGCATGCCATCTTCACCAGCGCCTCGGCGAGCGGGCAGGTCTTCTACCTCCCGGGAGTGGCGCTCGGGGCTCTTCCCGCAGCGACACCCGGGGTCTTCGGCATGATAACGCCGTCCGTCGCGTGCCGCTTGAGAGGAGCGCGCCGTCGGCGCCGTTGTGGGAGTCTCGGAGGCCCTCGCATCGCCTCCGGGCGGGGTGGCAGCAATCTTGGAAGGCCACGCGCCAACCGCGGAGGGCCTGGCTCTGTCTTTGGATTTGGGGGCGTGCGGCCCGTTACCAGGCGCACGAACATCGCCGCCTCCCAAACTCCAGCTGCTGGGACGGTGTTGGTGTTCGCGAACGGCGCCCCGGGTCCTTTCTGCGACCGGTCCGCTGCTCGCCCGCGTCGGGACGGGATGTCCGGCTTCCGACGGTCCAACCGCCACCGTCGTCTTCTTCTTGGGCGCCGTGACGATGAAGAAGCGTCGAACTAACTGCTAAAGCCGATTCTCACAACTGCGTGCCCCTACCTTGCGCACCAAAGATGATGGTGGGAACGACACCTATGGGATCACAAGAATCCTTACTACGGTTGCGGGGCGCGGGGTCATGAGAAGAGCGGATCAAACAGATAGCACACGGTTCTTTTATCCAGGTTCGGGCCACGAGGATGCGTAAAACCCTACTCCTGCTTTGGTGGATTGTATATATGTGTTCTTGAGCTAGCTATGGGGCGTGAGGAGCTCCAAAAAGCCAAATCCTCCTCCTGGTCGCCTCGGGCCTCCTTTTATAGGAAAGGGGTTGCCATAGTGGCACGCAGGAGGTGGAAAGGGTATAGAGATGCGAGGATATCCCTTGCATTACATGACAAGGCGCATTTAATGCGTCTTGCCCAGGTGTCCTTGCTTTATCGGGGACGGGGGAGAGCCCTGTCTCGTCCGTCGACGCTCCCTCTCGTGTCGACACGGTGCCATGTAGGCAGGCAGGCAGCTGAGGTGGCGCAGTGGTGGGTATCCACGAAGATCCGCATGCTGCCACGCAGGTGCCTACCCAGCTGGTTGGGTCGGTAGCTGCATGCGAACGGCGGTGGAGGTTTGACTGGCGTGGGCCTGATGGTGGCCCTATGGGTGTTCTTGGCAAGGGCCTTGCCGGGGCCCCAGCAACGGTCTTGCCGTGGCGCCTGCTGTCATCCCCTGCAAGGCTGTTGTCGGGGGCCTTGTGGTCCTCCTTGGCTGGGATCCCACCAAGGAACATCATCTTCTAAAGGGTGTATCTGATCTTGAATGTCTTCACAAAGATCTGCCTGCCACCACGGGGATGTCTCCTGAATCCTTGCCCCATGGGGGTAGTGGACTCAAGGGTGACTTACTCCGTAGGTGTGGGGCGAGCTGCCACGGCAAGGGTCTTGCCGGGTTTGCTAAAACCGCCTCCCGGCAAGGATCTTGCCGGGGGGTCTGCTTCGTCCCCTTTGCTCTTTGTGGTCTTGGTCTTGGCGTCGTTCTGCTTCGCCTGAGCTTCGGCCTTACCTTGGCTCACCTTCCCTGCCTTGCTCAGTGTGGTGGTGCCCGTGGCTCAGACTGCCCGTGCACAGTTATAGGGGTACAAAAAGTGTACCCCTGTTTTTGTACACCGACAGGCGGAGCTCCAGAACAGGCCCCTAGACGGGATCTCGTGGATATAGAAAGTTGCGGCGGTGGAATTAGGTTTTTGGATCCGTATCTGTTCGTTTGGGGGTACGTAGGTATATATAGGAGGAAGAAGTACGTCAGTGGAGCTTCGGTGGCCCCACAAGGGTGGGGGCGCGCCTGGGGGTATAGGGCGGGCCCCCTACCTCGTGCCCACCTCGAAGCTTCCTTGGCGTAGGGTCCAAGTCTCCTGGGTCACATTCGGGAAGAAAATCACGTTCCAGAAAGGTTTATTCCGTTTGGACTCCGTTTGATATTCCGTTTCTTCGAAACACTGAAATAGGAAAAAAACAGCAATTCTGGGCTGGGCCACCGGTTAATAGGTTAGTCCCAAAAATAATATAAAAGTGGAAAATAAGGCCCAATATAGTCCAAAATAATAGATAATATAGCATGGAGCAATCAAAAATTATAGATACATTGGAGACGTATCACTAGCGCAGGCGCGGAGTACTGAGGCATCAAGCAAAGCTTTCCATATTGGTGCAACGATACCAAGACCAGAAGGACAGCAAGACGGAGGTCACTATGGAGCCCAATACGGCGTTACCACCAGAGCCTTTGGCAGGCGAAGACTGCTTTTGTCAGGATAGCTTGTACTAGCTGTCCCCTTTCAAATTGGCCGTTCTTGGCTCCCTTCCCGCTCAATATTTGGGGAGAGGACCAGGGCCTCTATAAATAGGACTAGCCACCACCACAGGCGGAGGACAGATCATTAAGGCCATCCTCAGCCACACTAGTTCACCGAGCACAAGAACACCTCAACCACAAGAGGCTGTTCTTCCCCTTGTACTGTTCATCCTCAGCCCAAGAGGCAATCCACCACCACCACACTAGAGTAGGGTATTACACCACAATGGTGGCCCGAACCAGTATAAATCTTGTGTCCTTTGTGTTGCGAGCACTACAAAAAAATACACTTCCGTGAGGATACGTGTTTTTCAAAGTAGGTCGTGTTTTCTATCATGCATGTACATCCATGACAAATTTATGACAGAATCAAGATAGTCATACCTGTGCCGTCGTAGAAGTGTTCCATGACATTGCCAAACTTATCATCACGGAAATGTCCACTTCCATGACGATAAATCGCGCGTCACAGAAGTGCTTTCGTCAAGGGTGACCGACACGTGGCATCCACCGTAACGGAACGCCGTTAAGCTATCAGGTTGGATTTTGGATTCGATAACCCGTTAACAGCCATGACCAATGCCGATTTTCTACGTGTAAAAATCTCATTGGCTGACGGATCCACGCGTCAGCTCCGCGTTGGCACAGGTGTCACTCATCCAACGGTCGAGACGGGCCTATGATATTTTGACACATGGACCGGCCCCAAAGTGGCCCACAAAGTTTAAATGGGCCGGCCCAACCGAAGGCCCATAAGATTTAGCGGACGATAATGGGCCGACCCTGCTAAAGGCCCACAAAATTTTGCAGACCATAATGGGCCGGCCCAGCTAAAGGCCCACACGATTCTGCAGACCATAATGGGCCGGCCCAGCTAAAGGACCATAAGATTTTGCGGACCACAATGGGCCGGCCCAACTAAAGGCCCACAAGATTCTGCAGACCATAATGGGCCGGCCCAGCAAAAGGCCCGACATTCTCTGTCAAATCAGCCCGTCAACGTAATGTCCTAAACTTGTCATCAACGCGGCCCATGGTCACTTCTGGCCCGTTAGTAGTCCGCTAAGTAATTGGGCCGAATTACGGCCCGGTGTATTTCCGGCCTTTTAAAGGTCCGGCTTCATTTGGGCCCATTTACAGGCCATCAAAACTTTTGGCCCATAAACGATCGTGAAGGATTTGGGTCATATTCGGCCATGTCTAACATTCGGCCTGTTAGAGGCCCACTATAGCTTTGGGCCACTTTCGGCCTGTTGTCATTTTCAGCCTTTTAACGTCGGACGTAAACCATGGGCCATATGTGGCCCAACATCATATCGGGCCCATTAACGGCCCATATAAAAATGACGATAATCTAGCCCAACCGAAGTTCTGGCCTGTTAAAGGCCCGTGTATTAGGTCGGCGCATTTACGGCCCATCCGAATTTCGGCCTGTCAAAGATCCCCATCGTAAATGGGCCACAATTTCGGCCTGCTAAGTCCATTGGGTTATTTGGCACAATCAGGGCCCAATCTCACTTTCGGTCTATTAAAGGTCCATGTTTTTTATGGGCTCGAGATATTTACAGCTGTAAACGGCCTATTTTTACTGAGGGCCCAAATTATGTTTAGGCCTAAAGGCCCACTATGGGCACAGGCCTACCAGAAAAAGATGAAAGCTTATGCTGATTTAGGCCCAAATATTTTTAGTGGGCTACATGCCAATTTCGGCCCGTAATCATTTTTAGCCCAATTGGAATGGGCCCGATGAATGTTGGCATGTTGGGCTCCTACGATGCTTTCAACCGAATACATTACTAAGATAAACCTACACTATACAAAAATAGCATCGTAATTACTGCAGCCTGCAGCAGCATCATAAATGTTGTATCACAAAAATATAAATTCCAACCATACAACAAAAGGCATGTTGGCATAAAGTTTACAGTCTTTCCAGATAAAAGCACCATCAGATGTATAGAAGCACAGATCATTTGACCTGAGTGCTAATGTTTCAGGCTGTAGAATCTGATGGAGCAGCACGATCTCCACCTTTTTCCGCCATTGCTCTTGAACAACGAAGCAAATGTCTATAGTTTGGTTTCAAAACCATTCATATCTTGACGACATTTCTTAACCACTATTCTTGTTTCCGAAACAACGTCCACTAGGAATTGGACTTGTGTCTGGAGCACAGATATATCACTCTATCTAGCAGGAAGATTTTGTTTAGTAGGCGATTTGGATGAGGTTACCTTGACAACCAACCCAGAATTACGCAGGAAGGTGCTTTTTGCACTGTTAGTGGAGAGATACTGACGCACTGCAGCAAGAGGTGACATTGTGCCTGTAGTAGCCTCGTCATCTTCAGGTGGTTGTGGCTGTTCAATCATTTGTTCCATAGCTTCCTGAAAGTTTGAACTTGTAGATTAGTGTACCAGATAAGTTACTAATGAGACAAAAACAAACAAAGTAGGTTAAACATTTATACATAACTTATTTTCGTGAACTACTGTAATACATTAGCATATATTGTAGTGCCAACTACATAATAAAATCACTTTCGGAACATATGTCCATGTAGCATCCCTACTGTCTTGTCTATTTCCTCACATTTGTTGACATCTAAGGATAAAGAGACATGGTTTAAAGTAGGATGAACATAGTATGACATCATTCCTATCATGGCAAATAGATATAAAACAAACAGGCTCTTTTATCATTGTGTGCGCACGTGAACATAACACCTAGATTACAGATCAAGACCAAAAGAATATCCTTCATCTCTTTTAAACCATGTAAGGTGAAATGATACGTTAAGACAACTGTGAATAAAAATGAATAGAGTAACTGACATTGGCTACAAACCAAGTAGTTAAATGAACACATCATAGTACCAATCAGTTCAAGGCAGGAGGAGTAAAAGGACTTACAATGACGGCTTGAACTGGTGTGCTCATGCCCTTCATCTTCCTAGTGTGGCAATCCTTGAAGATTTGCACTGCATTTGGTTCAGGTTCTTTTTGGTCCGCACGGGCTTTCCTCTGTATTTGGAACAAGCCAATATAGATACGATAATATGGCACAAAAAAAGGAAGTAGCAGCTATTTACAAGAGCCTCGCAGTGTGCAATATAGCTACGAGATCCTGTTGTCTGTTGGAATTTCACTTTAGAACGGTTGGTTTTGTTCTTCAAATAGTTAGCCCAGAAGAAGATACACTTGTAAGGCACATACATATATACAAGTTCAATATGTGGTCTGATCAAATACATATGGCCTACCTTATACTTTGGATCAGACCAGTGTTTAACGAGGGCTATCCAGTCTTCATCTATAATATATTCCACTGGAGATGTTTGGGCGATGTCATGGTTAGCCTTGCCTTCAAAGTGAGATTTTCTAAGGTGGTACCGATACTGTCGCGGAGCATATTGAAAAACATGAGTGCATGCTTGTTTAGTTGCATCATCTTTAGGATCCAACTTGAACCTCATATGTTGAGAAAAGAATGTGAGTCTTATTAGGAGGAAGCTAGAAAGTATGGGACAGAGCAAGACAATATTACTAATTGCGATGAATAACATTACTTATGGATAAATGGTCAAGGAAGGTGTTAAACTGGGTATTGTCTTTCTCATTCCTGTACTGGATCCACGTTGGGAGGATACGTGCATGACACCTAACGGCAACGGCTGCCTCTGATACTAACTTGGCTGACTCTGTAGCATCACGTGGCCTTTTTAAACCTACCTAAAAATGGATCTCCATTCTTCCTCCTTTAGATTTTGTTAATCTGTCAAGCATTATCCCTGATGTCTGTTTCCGTTTGCGCCGTGGTTCTAGTTCAACAACGAATATGGAAAGTGTTAGTGTACATCAAATTGTGAGAGTACATATAAAGGAGCATGCAAATGCAACTTGACTCGGTCGGGAATCATCTTGGTGTTGATGCTCATGAGGTTCATATGATCTTGCCAAGTCCTGTTGTGTCAGCAGTGCTTCGGAAGTAGTGTTAGGTGTGAAGGCAGCTTGGGAACTGGTCAGTTTCAGAGCAAACGAACGAGTAACTGGTTGAGATGCTGGTACAGTTGAAGCGGATGCTGCAGCTGGTGGAGCAGCTGATACTGTGTTTGTAGATTTAGCCGGTGGACTTGGACCTTCTATTGCACTATAAGTACAAGCAGAATCTCGACGGCAGAACCTTTTCCGTTTCACCCGACGAGTAACAGCACTCCCTACTATATTATTTACCTTGCTATTTTTTGACTTTGCCATGTCAAGCTGTACCCACAACACAAAAGAATAAAATCACTCTTTAGAACTCATTGATGCATGATACAGACAAGCAATACTTTGATGTAAGACAACCGTATGAGGATGGAATATGTAAGAAACACAGGACGGCATGCCATATTCATAGCTACGATGTGCAAACTAAGCAGGAGGATTTTCAAGAAAATAGAAGTAATGCAAGCTAGACACCATATGAAAGATGCAACCAATATTACTCTACCATGTTAAAAGTGTCTTGTCATAAGTGGCAATTCGAAAAATTAGAAGCAGTACAACGTAGAAATCAATGCAAGATGCAACCACTATCAAATTGCCATGTTAAAAGCGTCCAATCATGAGTGACTGATGCAGGATACACAACAACAATACTTTGATATAAGAACATGATATGATAAATAGATGCAGTGTATTCTAGACATAGAAAGGCATGTCATATGCACATGCATAACGTATAAACTCAGCAGGTGCAATTTAATCAAAATAGAAGAAATACAGGCAAGACAACATATGCAACATGAAACCAATTATCACACTATCAACTTTGAGCAAGCACCTGTGATGGTGGAGTACGGGAGATGAACTCCTCATGTAGACTTGGGACTTCAACTTCATTAGCAGTAGTAGTGGCAAATCTAGAGAGTCTTTGTTTGCGTCGGTGTGGAGGACCACCAACATCCCCTAACTTACTCTTTTCCTTCCTATTTTCTGATATTGCCTCATGAAGTCAAAACCACAAGAAGATGAAAAAAATTAACTCTGCATAACTGGTTGATGCATGATACAGACGAACACTACTTTGATGTAAGGCAAGCGCAGGATAGGAAGATGGAATATATACAAAATAAGACAACATTTCATATTCACACGTACGATTGGAGGATGGAATATGTATGAAAAAACAGCAAGCGGAAGGCATTTCAACAAAATTAGAAGAAATGAAAGCTAGGCACCATATGAACATGCAACCAATATCACTCTATCAGGTAAAAAGTGTCTCGTCATAAGTGCCATTTCAAGAAATTAGAAGCAGTACAAGCTAGAAGACATTACAAGATGCAACCTACATCATAGTCCCAAGTTAAATGTGTCTTATGGGTAAGTGATCGTTGCAGGTATAAGTTGTAAGCTATGCAAATGCAATTCAACATAATCAGAAGCAATACAAACTAGACATCATACGAAAAACGCAACCACGTATAACAGTTCCAAGTAAGAGCAAGCACCTGTGATGGTTGAGTAGGGGAGATGTGCTCATCATGTACACGTATGTTCTAGAAACAGGAACATGTGTCATATTCACAGGCATTATGTGTAAAGTAAGAAGATGCAATTCAAGCTAGAAGCAATACAAGCTAGACATCATACGCAACATGCAACCACATATAATAGTGTCAAGTTGGAGCAAGCACCTGTGATGGTGGAGTAGGGGAGATGTGCTCATCATCTACACAGCTACGTTGACTGTCCAGCCTTGTGTTGTCTTGCAAATCTTGTTGGGAGGATGGCAGAGTAGAATATGTAGAGATCCCCTGTTTGAGTTGCTCCGAAGGACCACCATCATCCACTGCCGGACTAATTTCCTTCAACTGTAATGATTTTGCATTGTGAAGTCAAACCGATAAGAAAAAGGAATAAAAATCGCTCTTCAGAACTCATTCGTGCATGATACCGACGAACACTACTCGGATGAAAGGCAAACACATGATGTGAGGATGGAATATGTATGAAAAACAAGATGGTGTGACATATTCACACATATGATGTGGTAACTAAGTAGAAGGCATTTCAACAAATTAGAAGCACTGCAAGCTAGACACCATATGAAAGATGCAACCAATATCACTCTGCCAAGTTCAAACTATATGGCGTTTCAACAAATTAGAAGCAGTACATGCTAGAAATCATATGCAAGACACAATCAATATCATAGTGGCGACTTAAAGGTGCCTTATCATAAGTGAGTGATGCGGGATATGCAAGAATAGTAGTCTGATGTAGAAACAGGAACACATGTCATATTCACAGGCATTATGTGTAAAGTAAGCAGATGCAATTCAACAAAGTTAGAAGAAATACAAGCTAGACATCATACGCAACATGCAACCACATATAATAGCGCCAAGTTAGAGCAAGCACCTGTGATGGTGGAGTAGGGGAGATGTGCTCATCATCTACACAGCTACATTGACTGTCTAGCCTTGCGTTGTCTTGCGGATCTTGTTGGGAGGATGGCGGAGTAGAATCTGTAGAGAACCTCTGTTTTAGTTGCTCAGAAGGACCACCATCATCCATTCCCTTGCCAATTTCCTTCAGCTTTATTGATTTTGCATTGTGAGGTCATACTGACAAGAAAAAGGAATACCATTCGCTCTTCAGAACTCATTCATGCATGATACTGACAAACACTACTCTGATGAAAGGCAAAGTCATGATACGAGGATGGAATATGTACGAAAAAATGGACGGCTTGACATATTCACACCTATGTTGTGGTAACTAATCATATGGCACTTCAACAAATTAGAAACACTGCAAGACACCATATGGAAGGTGCAATCAATATCACTCTGCCAAGTTAAAACTGTCTCGTCATAGGTGGCGTTCATCAAACTAGAAGCAATGCATGCTAGAAATCATATTCAAGACGCAAACCAATATCACACTGCCAACTTAAAGGTGTCCCATCATAAGTGACTGATGCAGGATACACAAGAAGAGTAGTTTCATGTAAGAACATGGTGTGATAGACAGATATAGTATGTACCAAAAACAGGAAAGCGTGCCATATTCACATGTATCATGTGTAAGCTAAGCAGATGCAGTTTACACTAATTAGGAGCAATACGAGCTAGACACCATATGCAACATGCAACCAGATATCACACTGCCAAGTTAGAGCAAGCACCTTGGATGGTGGAGTAGGGGAGCGGAGACTTGGACCTTGTAATGCACTATCAGTACAAGGAGAATCGGTACAGATACTCCGTTTACATTGCTGCAGAGGACCACCATCATCGCCTTCCTTACTCTTTTCCTTCCTCTTTCATGATTTTGCCTTGTCAAGTCAAACCCACAAGAAAAAGGAATAAAATTTGCTCTTCAGAACTCATTGATGCATAATACTGACGAATACTACTTTCATGTAAGGCAGCCACATGATAGGAGGATGGAAAATGTATGAAAAACATGACGGCGTGACATATTGACATGTATGATGTATAAAGTGTAAACTAAGCACAAGGTGATTGAACTTGTTAGAATCGATGCAAGCTAGAAACCATACGAAAGATGAAACCAATATCACTCTGCCAAATTAAAAGGGTGCCCTAACAAATGTATTTGACCAAATTAGAAGCAATACATGGCAACAAGCTAGAAATAATATGCAATATGCAATGAATAAAGGTGACTCATCGTAAGTGATTGATCCAGGATACAGAAGAGAGGTAGTTTCATGTAAGAACAAGGTTAACACATAGATGTAGTGTGTACCAAAAATAGGAAGGCATGTCATATTCACAGGTATAGTGTGTAAACTAAGCAGATGCAATTTACCGTAATTAGAAGCATTACAAGCTAGACACCGTATGCAACATGCAACCACATATCACACCGCGAAGTTAGAGCAAGCACATGTGATGGTGGTGTAGGGGAAGTGCGGTCTTCAGGTACAGAGCTACGTTCAATATCTTCATTTAGGCTTGTTGTTTCTTGAGAATCATGTGGAGAGGATGAAATTGCAGTCTTTATAAGAGTATTGCGTCTCATATTAACCCACGCGCGTGACTGTCTCATCATAAGCGATAGACCCAGGATACACAAGAACAGTAGTTTGATGTAAGAACATGGTGTGATAGGCAGATGTAGTATGTACCAAAAACAGGAAGACATGTCATATTCACATGTATAATGTGTAAGCTAAGGAGATGCAATTTAACAAATTAGGAGCATTGATGAGGGATACACGAGAAAAGTAGTTTGATGTAAGAACATGGTTAATAGAAAGACGTAGTATGTACCAAAAACAGGAAGGCATGTCATATTCACAGGTATAATGTGTTAACTAAGCAGATGCAATTTACCCTAATTAGAAGGATTACAAGGTAGACACCATATGCAACATGCAACCACAAATCACACTGCCAAGTAAGAGCAAGCACCTGCGATGCTGGTGTGGGGGAATTGCGGTGATCAACTAGAGAGCTACGTTGACTATCTTCATTTAGCCTTACTGTTTCTTGAGAATCATGTGGGGAGGATGATACTACACTCTTTAAACGAGTAGGGCATCTCACAGTAACCCACTCGGGTGACTGTCTCATCATAAGTTATTAACGAGGGATACAAAAGAGCATTAGTTTGATGTACGAACATGGTTAATAGACACATGTAGTATGTATCAAAAACAGGAAGGCATGTCATTATCAAAGGTATAATGTGTAAAGTAAGCAGATGCAATTTAACCAAATTGGAAGCAATACAAGCTAGACACCATATGCAACATGCAACCACATTTGACAGCGCGAAGTTAAAGCAAGCACCTGGGATGGTTGTGTGTGGCAATTGAGATCATCAACTGCAGAGCTACGTTTACTGTCTCCAACTGCTGACACTGCACCCATTAGAGTGCTGAAACGCTTAGTGCTTATCTTCGAATTACACTGGAGTGACTTCTGTCTTTTCTTTTCTGCATTCATCAACACTGCATCAGAGTCTGAAATACCCATGCATAAAAAAACAATAGTGTGAGTATGGGTGAAGTGTGTGCACAATTAGTACAGTGTAAAGGTAGCAGATAGCAGGTCGGTGAGAAATAAATGACGGGAGACAGATGATAGCTCTACAACAAGCATGGCACACTAAATTACTACATGATTCTATGAAAATAACAGTCGACTAAAAGCAAATAGGTCAGTCCATTTTTTCTGCACCGTCCGATGTACAAAGAATGGGCAGATCACCTTCATCTAGCTCCAGCCAGTTAGTGTTGATGATCTTCCTCAAAATGCCAGCGACCACCGGCCCAGTATTCCTCCCCTGCTTGCGCCCTCCCCTCGACCTCACCGCACCGCCATGCTTGGCACCGCCCCCCAGCCATCCATTCAAGCCCCGCCGACCTCCAGATCGGGCGCAAGCAGCTCCTGCGCCCCACACCCCTATGATAGACACCGATGTGCCGCTTCCCCGGGGAACAGGCGGACTAGGTGCTCCGCGCACCTATGCGGGTGCTGCTTCTTTTAATTCCGGTTCGACTGACCCTAAATTGAAATCCAGGCAGGCTACTGACCTCTAGCAAAGGTGAAAGAGTAAAAGGGAGGAAACCTTGTGCATTCAGTATCACGAAGAAGATGCAGCAAGAAGCACTCAACTAGTTTCTTTCGTGGGATGAATACGATGTGAGCGGAAATGTAAGATTTGCACGAATAAGGGAAGAGGAGTACCTCTTTCTGCTGGCAGTGTTGTGTCCTCCTTCTTTTTTCCAATGATCTTCTTGTTGTTCGCCGGAAACCAGAAGTTGTGGAGGACGGTGCAGCCTTGGACGAACCCATGGCCAAGTTGTTGAGTGTGGTGCGGTGGCCGTCTGTCAGCGGCGGGGAACCTGATCTGAGGCGGCGAACGATGGCGTAGCAGGAACAGCTCCCGTGCGGTGGACGGTTGCGACAGTGTTGCCGCAGCAGTGAGGCGCAGGACGGCGTGTGATACGTCTCCATCGTATCTACTTTTCCAAACACTTTTTCCCTTGTTTTGGACTCTAACTTGTATGATTTGAAAGGAACTAACCTGGACCGACGCTGTTTTATGTGCAGAAAACAAATATTCTCGGAATGACCTGAAACTCCACGGAACATATTAGAAAAAATAATAAATAATCCTTGCCAAAGATGAAGACCAGGGGGCCCACACCCTGTCCACGAGGGTGGGCCCCCCCCTCTAGAGCGCGACCCCTACCTCGTGGGCCCCCTGGATGCCCTCCGACGCCAACTCCAACTCTATATATTTG
>NC_041384.1:695452143-695489103 GCF_002162155.2 Triticum dicoccoides
GCCGTGCGTGAGTAATTCCATCGTAGGCTTGCTGGACGGTGATGGGTTGGATGAGATTTATCATGTAATCAAGTTAGTTTTGTTAGGGTTTGATCCCTAGTATCCATTATGTTCTGAGATTGATGTTGCTATGACTTTGCTATGCTTAATGCTTGTCACTAGGGCCCGAGTGCCATGATTTCAGATCTAAACCTATTATGTTTTCATGAATATATGTGAGTTCTTGATGCTATCTTGCAAGTCTATAGTCACCTACTATGTGTTATGATCCGGCAACCCCGAAGTGACAATAATCGGGACCACTCCCGGTGATGACCATAGTTTGAGGAGTTCATGTATTCACTATGTGCGAATGCTTTGTTCCGGTTCTCTATTAAAAGGAGGCTTTAATATCCCTTAGTTTCCAATAGGACCCCGCTGCCACGGGAGGGTAGGACAAAAGATGTCATGCAAGTTCTTTTCCATAAGCACGTATGACTATATACGGAATACATGCCTACATTACATTGATGAATTGGAGCTAGTTCTGTGTCACCCTATGTTATGACTGTTACATGATGAACCGCATCCGGCATAATTATCCATCACTTATCCGGTGCCTACGAGTTTTCCATACACTGGTTTTCGCTTATTTACTTTCCCGCTGCTATTGTTACAATCACTACAAAATACCAAAAACGTTACTTTTGCTGTCTTTACTTTTGCTGCCGCAACCACCACTATCATATTACTTTGCTACTAAACATTTTGCTGTAGATACTAAGTTTCCAGGTGTGGTTGAATTGACAACTAAGCTGCTAATACTTGAGAATATTCTTTGGCTCCCCTTGTGTTGAATCAATAAATTTTGGTTGAATACTCTACCCTCGAAAGCTGTTGCGATCCCCTATACTTGTGGGTTATCAGCATGGTCAGAGTGGTTCTGGTACGGAGCACGTCAGCGTCGGTATCGTGGAGGCAGCTCTGCCTCGGCTTCAGCTGCTAAGTCCTTGAGGGCGTTGCGGTTGCGGTTGCGTTGGACGACGACGTCGGGGTACCGGCTCCGGTGTGATGGAGCAGGGCGGCGGTGGATTGGCCGCTATCGGGTGGAGGACGGAGGAGGCTGGGGTTTCGTGGCTGGTGGAGAGGGCCTTTTCGCGCCCATGGAGTATGAATGGGTAAACGGAGGGAGGCGGGGAACTAAGGGGGAACAATGTTTCGGTTTGAGACGCGCTTGTTTGAAATTTGGGGAAGGTTACAAACTTTGCCCCCATCTAAAATTTCGGACATATTGCGGGTTGGGGGTAGGACAGTCATGTCAGGTGTCCCAAATGTGGGCAGGATAGATATCGGCCGAGCGCATGGGTAGGCGCCCACGGCGTATGAATGCTTCTCGGAGGCAGTTGAGACTGGCATCTTGGTGAAGTTACAAACCTACCCCGGTTTAGACCTTTGGAATTGGGCCGATAGGCTACACGGGCCAGAGTCAGGACAGTAATTTCCTACCACCAAAACATTAGTCTCGCGCGGTTTTGGGTGACCAGAGGCCTATTTGGTGCTTCGTTCAATATTTGGGAGCATAAGCATTAACGTTTTCGGTTCTCTTGAATTGAACTTTCAGGATTTTTCAAACTTCACAAATCTTTACTCTTGAAAATCCTAAAGATATGATTATTTTGTAATGGAGGGGGTACATTTGAATATACATTGTACACGAGTATATATTAAAAAATATGCAACTTACCTCAGTTCATGCATGGTTCCAGATATAATCTCCTTGGTTGCAAAAAAAGTTAGATATGCGTATGAATATATATATAGCATGTTCAAACTCACAACAAAGATTGATGCCCCCTTTTACATCTGATTTACAAAATGCCATTATCTTGGGTTCAAATAGAAGAATGCACTTCCTATGAATTCGAATCTTCGAAACCCCCTTTATGTTGAATTCGACATGTATTCTATTTCATAGCTAGCAATTTGGAATGTATCCATGCAAGTGAAAATGTATAAAGTGCTTCACACTAACAACATGGAGTGCACTAATTAATGTTTATATATGAATTGAAAAAGCATCCATTGCCTGTATTTCAAACCGCTCTCACTCTATGGATCGATAATATGAAATAAATACATGCACATGCTAGAATTCAATAGAGTATGGGTGTCTGATAGACCAATTTTCGTCCATACGCAATTTGCAAAATTCATGATCTCATCCAAAAATAATAATGCCATTTATATTTTAATTTAATGCGTAGAACCGCCTTTTACACGTAGATGCACTATGCCTCGCCCCGTTCACACAAACACGTTATATATCTCTCTATCTAACGCTAAGTGCACACACATTATATGCATCGGCATTTCTCTTCCACACATGCTCACAATCTCTCTCAGGGTGTCGGGGTGTCTCACGCTCTCTCTGTTTCTCTCTCTCTCTCTTTATGACTACTATGTACCACTCTTTTCACTAATCTCAGTTGGAAAACACTATTTCTCTCACATGCATATATACACATGCACGGTCACTACTAGCCCTCTATACTCACATATATGTCCCTATGTGTCTCCCGCACGCACATTATCTTTAGGCCTCTCTCACACACATTGCCCCCCGACACACCTCTTTCTTAGTAGTTGGCAGATATGCTTTCATCATATCATTCGGTAGGATATCCCTGGCTGTTAGGCTGGATGGTAATACAAGGCAAAGTTTTTCCCTAGTTCGGATCGGACCCTTGCAGCTAAAGAAAGAGGCTACTCCTGGTACTGTATATTAGTGATAGGGGTGTGTACAAAGTACACGTCAATACCATGCATTGTGCGTGTGTGTATACTATCGACGAACTAGCCCCCAAGCTTGTATAACATACTAAGGGCCTAGGGTTACAAATTATATAGTCGGCTTATCACCAGTGGGGATAGAGTCCTCCACGACTCTGGTAGCTTCGTGTTGTACGCCGAGTCCTCCACATGGGTCTTAGTATATGTATGTGCATCTAGTGCCACCCCTAGTTGGTTTTGGAGTATTGACGACAAACCTAGTTGAGGGACTAATGTGTTTGTGAGAATTGCAGGATAACACAGGTAGAAGTCCCTCATTGATTCGGTTTTCCTACCAGAGATGATCCCTAAAAATGTATGAAGACATTGATGTCAAAGGTGGTATGTGAAGATATTCACATTGAAGACTATGACAAGAGAAGACATCGCATGAAGCCTATGGAGCTCGAAGACTCAGATCTTTCGTAGTTCTTTTTCTTCTTTATTGAGTCATAGGAACCACCGTACTATTAAGTGGGGTCCAAGAGAACCAGTCAGAATGACTGAAGTGATGCTTAACCAAAACCTATGTCTTTGAGTGAAGACTATGAGAGCAAATCTTGTCCAGAGTCGGACAAGTCAGCTTTGCTTGTAGCCCAAGTAAAGTTGCCGTGTGTGTTTGAAATCTGACCGTTGGAACGAGTGTCAGTTCCTTAGTAACCCAGGGTCATTTCGGACAAATCAGGTCGGGTTGCCTAGTGGCTATAAATAGCCCACCCCTACAACCATAAACGGTTGGCTGCTCAGAGTTAGAATACGGCTTTTGTCGTTTGAGAGCAACCCACCTCGAATCCTTTGAGAGAGAATTCCTTGCGAGGATAAAGCCCTAACCACCCAGAGCCAAAGAGTGTTAGGCATCACTTAAGTCTTCCTGTCTGTGTGATCTGAAGACTTATTACACTTGAGGACTGTGAATCCTCCAGCTGGTTAGGCGTCGCGTTCTGAGCATACAAGAGTCATTGTGGATCGCCGGTGAACGAAGTCTATGAAGGTTTGAGAGTCTACATTGAATACTTACCAGAGTGATTGGGCGAGGTCTGTGTGACCTTAGCTCAAGGGGAATATGGTGAGGACTACATGTCCTGAGCTGCGTGTTTAGGACTGGGTGTCCGGGACTGTGTGTCTTCAGGTTTAAATACCTAGCTGCCCTAACCAGACGTACAGTTGTCATAGCAACTGGAATTGGTCTAACAAATAATTGTCTTCAACGAGTCACTGGTTTCATCCTTCCCTTACCTTTACATACTGATGGTCCTTGTGAAGTCATTGTATGATTGCACTATCTTTTGTCTTCACTGAGTGACTGCTTGTTCTGATTGGCTTCATAATATCTTCCTACCCGATCCTTACTACCTAGTTGCTATTAGTCATTGTGCTTTCACTTCATTGAATACTTGACTATGGTTTTCCTAGTGTAGTCTACCTTCCGCTGCATGGTAATAGGTTTATTTCTATCGTTTGTCTTCGAAACTTCCACGTTTTGAAAACTTTCATAAAAATCGCCTATTCACCCCCCTCTAGTCGATATAATGAACTTTCAATTAGTATCAAAGCGAGGTACTCCCTTGTTCTGTGTGATTCGGTTTAACCACCTGGAGTTTTAGCTATGTCGACTGCAGGGATAATTAAAGTCTCCGCTGCGTGCCCCGTCTTCGATGGAACTGAATATCCCTACTGGAAGAATAAGATGCGCATGCATCTTGAAGCCATTGACGTCGACCTATGGTATGTCGTCAAGAACGGCGTTCCCAAGGCTGGAGAAGGTGTCACTGCTGCTGACGTCAAGAAGTTCGTTCAACTGGACTCTACTGCCAAGAATATCATATGTGGTCATCTGACCAAAGGACAGTATGGCCGCGTGAGTGCTTTGGAAACATCTAAGCTAGTCTGGGACTGGCTCTCCAAGGTCAACGAAGGCGTCTCAACCCAGAGAGATCAGAGAATCAGTGTCCTTCGCAACCTCTTCAACCGCTTCAAGAGAAATGACAATGAGAATGTCTAGCTCACGTTTGATCGACTCACTGACATCACAAATGAGCTTCAAGCCTCGGCGCTACTGAGATCACCAAGCATGAAGAAGTCAAGACACCCCTGAGATCACTTGACAGTTCCTTTGACACCCTAGCCCTGATGATTCAAGAACGTCCTGATTTCAAGACACTCGATCCGTCTGACATACTTGAGAGGCTCAACACACATGAGTTTCAGCTTTATGAGAAAAGAGATATCTACGGTCCTAACTATGGGCGAACTCGTGCCTTGAAGGCAATTGTCTCCTCATCTGAAGAAGAATGTGACAGCAGTTCTGATGATCCTGAAGACATTGGAAAGGAGCTTGCTATGCTTGTGAAGAAGTTCCAAAAATTCACCAAGAAGAAAGGCTTCATAAAGTCTTCACGATCAAGCTCAAGGAATGATGAAGCTTATGCTCATGACTACAAGAAGAAAACATGCCACAAGTGCAAGAAACCTGGCCACTACATCTCTGAGTGTCCGCAGTGGGACATTGAGAGCAAGAAGAAAAAGAAGAGCAAGGAGTATGATTCTGATGACAAGAAGAAGAATAAATACTCAAAGTCTTCTTCCAAGTCCTCCTCAAAGTCTTCATCACACAAGAAGAGCTCATCTGGCAAGGCACGTGCGTTTGTTGGCAAGGAAATGGATTCAGAGGAGGAGTCCGCTTCTGAGGAGGCGGAGGTGGAGTCTGAGGAGGAGTCCGATTCTGGCGTTGCGAGTCTGGCTACAACATACGTTGCCAAGTCCATCTTCAACACTTAAGACAATGAATCCATCACCGACACCGATGCAAATGACAAGGACTACTCCGCTCCTACCTAGTGCTTCATGGCACGCGGTGCCAAGGTAAACACACGCACTACTCACTATCAAACATCTAGTGACGATGACTCCGATTGTGGTTCCAAACCCAGCTACAAAACACTCGCTAAAATTGCAACTGAACAACAGAAAACCATGGAACACATTCAAAAACCGTTAGACAAAAGCGATGATCTTTTAGACGCTGAAATGACTCGATCTCAGTCCTTAATTGAAGACATAAAAAATCTTCACGTTAAGTATGAGGAACTTGAAAGTCGTCATGAAACGCTCTCAACTGCTCATGAAAGGCTTTCCTATGATTATCTTCAAAGGAAGCAAGATCTTGAGAAATTAGAGCGGCTCATGAAGATCTTCAAAAAGAAAACGAGTCGCCTCGCGCCGAACAGATCAGTTCAGCTCAGGAAGGATTTGAACCACCATGTCTTAAATGCATTGAGCGTGATAATGCTACTTCTGTTGCTGATTGTTCTACTGCTTCTATTGTTGCAATATCTTCAAATGTTGATGTGGGAACTAACCCCTCTACTGAGGATACCACTGCTATTGCTGATGAGAATGCTAGGTTGAAGACATTGCTTGAAACAGGGATGTACAAAAGTCTCAAAGGGCATCAGACACTATGTGATGTCCTCAAAAGGCAGATCCTGAACCGAAACCCTAGGAAAGAGGGTGTTGGATTCGTAAGAAAATGAATGCTGATGGCTCTTACGGGAAACCTGAGCAGTACCCCAAAACCACATGGGTTGCTGCAACGGAACCTTCAGCGGATCCACCCACTCTATCTGGCTTCACTTGTGCTAACCCCATTGTCATTGATGAATCCTTTGATGCAAACTATAAACTGTTTAAGAATCAGAATGGTGAAGTGTTTGCCAGGTATATTGGTACTAACTGCAGGAATGGACCGCCTATGAAGAAGATCTGGGTGCCCAAAAAGTGTTTGGAGAATCTTCCTATGAATGTCATCATGACACCACAGGTGAAGAAGACAAACCCCAGACCTCAAGCTTCATACGGTCCAAAGGCTTCATACAGACAGAGGACTCACCGGAGTCAAACTAACGCAAATGTTTTGCAGGGAAGCCATACTAAGGCTATGAATATGAGCGCGGTTCATCAAACCACCATGTTCATAAGACCATGAACTATTCTGCTTATTCTTATGAATATTATTGTCCTCCTGCAAGACTTTTCGCTAGGGCTGCAAAGCCAAAGTCTCAGATGCTGCACTTAGACTCATTGCTTTGAAGCCACCCTTGAAGATGTGGGTGGCTAAGAAAGCTTAACTCTCTTTTGTAGGGATAGGTCTCCAGACGAAAACCAAAATCGTCTGACGCTATTGCTGGGGACCTTAAACATCTTGTAGGGCGCAAGATAAAATGCCCAAATGGTCTTATTATGTACTTTGTTCCTGAGTGGCTTGCTACCTGCCCTATCAGTCCTAATCTCGATCTAAGCTTTAATAATCCACTGGTTCGTCAAATGTTTTTGCTTCACAATTCTCTTCGTGAAGCCTATCCCCCTAACTGCACTGTAGGGTACGACACCAGCAGCTTCAGAATGGATTATTGATAGTGGATTTACCAATCACATGACTGGCAAGCGAAGCCTTCTCATGGACTCAACTTTACGTCCATATGACAAAAGTCACATCACATTTGCTGACACTGGTAAAAGCAAGGTATTGGGTCTAGGTAGAGTTGCAATCTCAAAGGATCAACACATGGATAAAGTCATGCTTGTTGAATTCCTTGGTTTCAACTTAATGTCTGTCTCAATGCTTTGCGATTTAAACATGATCGTGATGTTTGGAAAATATCGTTGCCTTGTTCTAATGTAATCTGACAAGTCTCTAGTGTTTGAAGGGTATAGGAAAGATGATTTGTACGTGGTAGATTTCTCAGCAGGACCACAACTTGCCGTATGTCTTCTGGCAAAAGCTTCAGAATGCTGGCTCTGGCATCGAAGGCTAGGGCATGCTGGCATGAGGAATCTCCACACCCTTGCAAAGAAGAAGCATGTCATAGGCATCGAGGGCGTCAAGTTCAAGAAAGATCACTTATGCGGTGCCTGTGAAGCAGGAAAGATGACAAGGGCCAAGCATCCCTCGAAGACGATCATGACAATGACTCGACCCTTCGAACTGCTCCACATGGATCTTTTCGGTCCCACTCATTACTCAACTCTTACTACTACTGCTTGTCTCTATGGCTTAGTCATAGTTGATGATTACTCTAGATACACTTGGGTGCATATAATCCTTACAAGACTGAAGTGCAGGATGTCTTCAGACGCTTCGCAAATCGAGCAATGAACAACTATGGCGCCAAGATAAAGCACATCAGAAGTGACAATGGCACTGAATTCAAGAACACTGGCCTTGATACATATCTTGATACTTTGGGCATCACACATGAATTCTCAGCTCCGTACATGCCTCAGCAGAATGGCGTCGTCGAACGCAAGAACAGAACACTCATTGAGATGGCCCGAACGATTCTTGATGAATACAAGACTCCAAGAAAATTCTGGCTTGAAGCCATTGATACTGCATGCCATACAATCAACCGTGTTTATCTCCACAAGCTTCTGAATAAGACATCTTATGAGCTCCTTACTGGCAAGAAGCCAAATGTCAGTTACTTCAGAGTATTTGGCGCCTGGTGCTGGATCAAGGATCCACATCACACCTCAAAATTTGCACCAAAAGCACATGAGGGTTTTATGCTTGGATATGGAAAGGATTCGCACTCCTACAGAGTCTTCAATCTCTTTCATTATAAAGTGGTTGAAACAGTGGATGTGCGGTTCGATGAGACTAACGGTTCACAAAGAGAGCACCTGCCAAATGTGCTAGATGAAGTTCCATCCAGTGAATCAATCAAACTTATGGGAACTGGAGAAATCATACCCTCTGAAGCTCAACCTGAAGAGGAACTTATCATCTCCACACCTGATCAACCTGAAGACAATGCTTAGCCTGAAGACAATCCCTCTAACAATGACAATGATCATCAAGAGCAAAATCTTCGCCCTGTACATCCTCGTGTTGCCAATGAAGTGCAGATTGAGAGAATAATTGATAGCATCAATGCACCCGGTCCTCTCACTCATTCAAGGGCAACACAGCTAGCAAATTTCTGTGGGCACTTCGCATTCGTCTCAATAATAGAAACCAAGAAAGTTGAAGAAGCCTTCATGGAACCTGAATGGATTCAAGCTATGCAAGAAGAGCTTCAACAGTTTGAGCTGAATAATGTATGGGAACTGGTTAAGCATCCTGATCCTCAGAAGCACAATATAATAGGCACCAAATGGATATATCGCAACAAGCAAGATGAGCATGGTCAAGTTGTCAAAAACAAAGCTTGTCTCGTTGCTCAAGGATATACTCAAGTTAAAGGGATTGACTTCGATGAAACATTTGCTCCTGTGGCTCGACTTGAAGCCATACGCATACTGCTGGCCTATGCAAATCATCATAACATACTTCTATATCAAATGGATGTGAAGAGCGCTTTTCTCAATGGCAAGATTGAAGAAGAAGTGTATGTTGCACAACCGCCTGGCTTTGAAGATCCAAAACATCCTGACATGGTATACAAGCTCAACAAGGCACTGTATGGCCTCAAACAAGCTCCTCGGGCTTGGTATGACACACTCAAATACTTCCTGAAGAGCAAAGGCTTCACACCTGGTTCCCTCGACCCCACTCTCTTCACAAAGACATATGATGGTGAACTATTTGTGTGCCAAATATATGTGGATGACATTATCTTCGGCTGCACCAATCAGAAATACAGTGAAGAGTTTGGATATATGATGCAAGAGCAATACCAGATGTCCATGATGGGAGAGATGAAGTTCTTCCTTGGTCTTCAAATACGATAGCAACGCAACGGCATCTTTATATCTCAAGAGAAGTATCTCAACGATTACCTGAAGAATTTCGGTATGCAAGACTGCAAAGGCTTCACGACTCCAATGCCAGCCAAACATCATCTGGGTCCCGACGACAATGGTAAAGAGTTTGATCAAAAGGTATACCGCTCCATGATTGGTTCTTTACTTTATTTATGTGCATCTAGGCCAGATATTATGCTTAGTGTTTGCATGTGTGCTCGATTCCAAGCGACACCAAAGGAACCGCATCACTTAGCTGTGAAGCGAATTCTTCGATATTTGGCTTACACCCCAACTCTAGGATTATGGTATCCAAAGGGCTCAGAGTTTGATCTGGTTGGATTCTCGGATGCTGATTATGCTGGTGACAAAGTTGATCGCAAGTCTACATCAGGCACATGTCATTTTCTGGGACGATCACTTGTATGTTGGTCTTCAAAGAAGCAGAACTGTGTATCTCTCTCCACTGCTGAATCTGAATACATTGCTGCTGGATCTTGCTGCGCTCAGCTTTTGTGGATGAAGCAAACACTCAAGGATTATGGCATTGATCTGAAGCAAGTGCCACTCTACTGCGACAACGAAAGCGCCATCAAGATTGCCAACAACCTAGTTCAGCACTCGAAGACAAAGCACATTGAGATTCGTCATCACTTTCTCAGAGATCATGTTGTGAAGGAAGATATTGATATCATACACATCAACACTGAAGAGCAATTGGCAGATATCTTCACCAAGCCCTTGGATGAGAAGAGATTTTGCAAGTTATGGTGTGAGCTAAATATCTTGGAATCCTCAAATGTCCTGTGATCAGGCACACATCCTAACACTTATGCATATTGATGACTTAGATGTGCAACACACGACGTAAAGTATATCTTCAATCAATGAAGACATGCATTCTAAGTGTGAATACATTAATGAGGAATTTGACTTCGGAGCACCACGATAATTGTGCGCCGTGTCTGGGTCCAATACTTCCTATACGGTGGGTAACGCCACCACCAAATGTTCTGTTTGAAGTGTTTCACTCATGGTGTTACATTTGCTATGTATTCGCATTTGGTTTGGCTACAATCTCAACATGTCTTCATGATTACCTTCACTATGTTGATTTTATATACTAGTGTTCTGTCCTCTACAGCATTCACTTATTGCTATGTCTTCTTGTTGAATCTTTTGAACTAAGTGAATGTGATCGGACCCTAACCTCTCTATGCTTTCTATCTCAAACTCTATCTCTCCAAATCATATGCATTCTATTAAAACTGTCAAATGTCTTCTCTGCGTCCTTGTCAGCAGAAGATACAGAGACAAACATTAAGTCCGCTTTCAATGCTAATTCGTTCACCTGAAACCCGGAGAAGTGGGAATGACCAGCCGACAATCCAGGCGTGAGTGGGACGTGGAACAACCTCCGATATGCTGCATGATAGCCACGTGTTCCTCAGATGTGAATCGCCAGGGGCACCTGTGTAATAACACTCAGCCGCCCCTGTCCCTATAAATACATGCCTCACCATAGTCATTATCTCTTCTTCCACTCTCGCACGAACCCTAGCGCCACTGCTAGCCCTCGACGATGCCGGCGACGAAGCGCTTAGCTGTCGCAACCTCTCCGACGCCTTCTTCACGCCGACCGCGGACATCGTCTTCTCCACCGTCGCCGTAGGTGTCCTCTGTCGCCAAGTTAGGGCACGGACGATCGAACTGCTGGGCCTCCTCTTCCATTCCGTCTAGCAGTTCTACATGTGGTAAATAAAACTTCCTTTTACGGCCCCTTTGATCCTATAGATTCGTCACTTTCTACCACAAGCAGTTTCTGTTCACACAAGTTGGATCTAGTTCATACTGCATCTCATAATATGCCTAGTATATTCACTTATGCTTCACAAAGTAGTTAGATTCCTCACTTGTACTGATCCATGGATTCGTACAAATCTGGAACCAACTCCTTATCTATGAGTGAATGTCTTTGCACGATGAGGTCAACGTCTTCTAAACTGATTTATCTTCAAAATCTTCTGAGAATGCATATGATCTCTTCCCCTTCCCTCGCACATTAATGCTGTCACAGGTACATGTCCGTGGGATAATCCCTTGGTTCTCATAGTCTGCATTCATTTGCAGAATTCTTACAGTATCATATAAATTCTCCCGAAGCCAGTTCCTGTTTGTCCAGCAAGCGAAAGCCTTTGAAGCCTTTGAATGTGTTGAAGCCATTCAGTTTGAAGTTCATGGCTGCAGAGAAATCAGTAAGGAAGGGTGGCAGACAACGTCGTGGGGGAACATCAAGAGATTTGCCTGATGACCTCTTAGAGCTTTACAAGACAGATCCTGAAGAGGATTACAATCAGCGCAAGACCCGAATCCAATGGATTCGAAGATATTGGGAAGATCAATGGTTCAAATACCGGTTTGTCACCCAGGAATATGCTGAGAAAAATGCCATCAAGCGACCGTGGGGAGACATCCTATACAAGAATCTTCAACCCAGGTCCAGAGAAGAAGCCATTGAAGAAGGCTTCTATCCCTGCATGGTCCGTGGGCCACAGCCTGCAGATGCACACCCATCATCACTACTATGGTGTGGTGACGACAATCTGTTCAAGCGCAACTTCCAATTTGCCAAGAACTCGGCGAAGCAGAACAAGGAGTCTTTGGGATTAGACTTCAACCCTGGTCCCTCTGCTCCCCGTGCCGATGGAACTCGCGAAGCTGAACCCAATCTTCTTGGGCCCTTCTACAACTTGGAAGGTCTCAACACTCATATCGCGGTTCAAGGGACAGCCGTGAATGAGCCTGCGGATGACGCTGAATCAGATGAAGCGCCTGCAGCGCCGAAGCCAAAGAAATTGAAGCAGCCTAAAGCTTCAAAGTCTGCCTCTGCACCAAAAATCTCACGGGCGAAGCCACTGGCTACGGCACCTCCTGAAGACAGTGTGCAGTCTGAAGATTAGTCACGCATCTCCAAGCCCCAGAAAGTCAAGATGCCTCTGCCACACACCGGCCAAGAACTGACAGCTGCTGCTATTCTACGCAACGATGCCATCGATCTGTCCAGTGATGAAGATCTTGCAGATGACGCTCTTGAGCAACTGATCAAGAGCAAAGAAGAAGCAGAAATCTTCAATGATCTGCCTCTCTTTGACGTGGCAATCATCCACAACTTCATTGATGAGTGGTTTGACATGCCCAACCTCAGCTTCGAAGATCTGCAACTTCCAATTGGCCTCAGTGTCGCCTTCCATGGCGCCATTGCTTCAGAGCTAGTTCTAGCTTAGCGCATCGTCGAACTGAAGCAAAAGATTGACTTTGAGAAAGCTCGGTTCAAGAAGCATATGGACAAGCTTAGCGTGCAAGAGGTGAAGAACTTTGAGATTATGCTGCACGAGCTCAAAGAAGCCTTTCTCAAGAAATGTGCATAAGCTCAGGGTTCTCGTGAGCGCATGAAGAGCCTGGCTGACAAGTGTGTGCAAGGCTACAATGAGGCTAAGAAGCACAAGGCTCTTGGGCGTCCGGGCATTGATCCCAGGATGGCTGCTAAGAGGAAGAAGAAGCCCACTGTGGTCGAACCCAACGCACCAAGGCAGGAAGCAGATCCCATTGTCTTCCCAACTAGCATGACTGGCTCGAAGCCAAAAGCCAGGTCTACCGCTTCAGAACTAAAGAAGACGAGGACAGCTGAGGCTAAAGCCAGAAAGAGGAAATATTCTGAAGCCTCTGATGCTGCTCCCTCCAAGAAGAAGCGGAAGACCAAGAAGGAACAGGCTGCTCCACAGAGCCCTTAATTGTTGAACCCATCTCCATGGTTCGCCCTGCCACTGAACATCAAGAGCGCCAACTGACTGTCCATGAGCCTGCTTTCACAGAGGCTCATGAAGCTGAAGACTTTCCAGCAGCTGGTCCCATCGCTGCTGAAGACATTGGTCACCATGACCATGTTGAAGATGATGCAGTTCTTCCTCAGATCGAGCACCAACAGGTATCATCGCCTGTGCTTATGCACAACGAACTCATCAGCATTGGTCGTCCTCTAACGCCAATTGCTCAGGATGCATCGTGGGCTGATCACCCACAAGCACAAGAGGAAGATGACTTTGAGGCCCAGCCAACTCCAACTCCACAGGCGTCGCCAGCGTTATGCAAGCTTCGCAAAGGACCAAGGCCTCCAGTCTCCGAGTCTGAAGCTAAAGCTGCTAAAGACATTCCGGCTGCATCAGCCGATGACACCCAAGAAGAAGAACATGTCCCCACTCCCCCAACTACTGACGAAGTTGTTCTCGCGGAGAACATGTCTGTGCCCGACCCTCCAGCTCATCAAGTGGAGGTAGAAAATCTTGAGGCTGCCACCATCAACACCAATGAAGCCACTGACGCTGTCATGGCTGAAGCAAATGTGGAGCCTCCACCAACCAATGAGCCAGAAGTTAGTGAAGTAAATGATGCTACTGCTCCTGTTCCTGCGCGTGCTGCTGGTCCTTAGTTTGACTATCATGTTGAGCATAGGCCTCAGGTACAGAAGCCAATTCCAAGGTTGCCTAGGTTTCTAGGTCCTGCATCAGCACCTGGATCCTTCAATGTCAACGGCTTCAAAGCAGACAACACTTTCTTCAACAGCTCCAAGAACCCCTACTCAAGGGAACGAGTATCTTCTGATCGGTTCTGGAGCTATCCACAACGAAGCTATTACTCCTGCATTCTGTACAATCAAGGTCGCATCTTCCCACATAAGCGTCTTGGCACCGAAGCAATAGCTGGTCTGCCCTGTCTGGAAGAAGCTTTGGATTGCTTCAAAGAGGTTGGACTGTTGCCTTTTGTCACCGACCAAGAGCACTGGAACGAAGAGTTGCTGCTCCAATTTTATGCCACACTTCACATACGTGGCTACAACAGATATCCGAAGACTTGGGTCCTGGAGTGGATGAAAGGAAATGTTCATCATGAAGCCAAACCCTTTGATCTCATTGAGCTCACTGGTCTCCCCACTCCTGGAGATCTCTATGAACCTGGCTGTCAGCTTCACAGTGAAGCTATGGAGAACATCTTTCAGAAGCCTGAACCAAACATGAGTCAGATGTTCAGTATGATGAAGCCCTTGCCACAAGATGCTGCATATCCTAAGGAGTTCTTTGTTGAAGACCTTGAGTATCTGCCAAGGACTATCTATCACATCATAAGGTGAACTCTCTGGCCCATCAAAGGACATTCTCCACATGCCAAGCTGGAAGGTGCAATGAAGACTTTGGTCTTCTATATTCTTCATGGCAAATGCTTCAATGCACAAGACTTCTTCATCCGCCAACTTGCTGCATCAGGCTCTGATCTTTTTGGCTTGAAGTTCTACGCTCCATGGATAATGCGGCCGATTAAACTCCACTTCGCTATCTCATACCAGCCATCTGCTCGCAATCATCAGATCTTTCTGCCTGATGTGGATATGTCTGTTGAAGCCATTTATCCTGAGCCTGCCAAGGAGCCTCTTAGTCTTCAGAATGTAGAGCATCAAAGTTTCTCTCAGAACATTGAACACGTGCACCTCATCGTGCCCTTACTGAAGCCACCGAAAGCACTATTGCCCAACGACCCAAGAAGCGATCTCGTGTTCTCAATGACCGAGAGCTTCTGGTGGCTCTTCATCAGAAATAGGATAGGCATCATGACTAGCTAAAGAGCCAAATGCAAAGCCTCTTGGTGGATGTCAACCGCATTCGCAATCTTGCCACCAAGAATGCCTTTGTTGCCCATGAAACCTCTCGACACACATGGAAAGGGCTGACGCTTATGTTCTCTGAAGATGATCTTCAAGAGGATGGCTTCTCTGAACGCTTTAAATTTGATTCCACACCTCCCTGACGGGCAGTGCTGCAACGAACTCCATCTCTTGAAGACTCTGAGTTCTCTTGCTCTGCGGCAACTGTAAATGCCTGAGTGATCGAGGACGAAGACGGTGCTACTTCACCGCCCCCTCCTTCAGCACGCTTCGACACTGCTCCAAGTTCTTCTGCATCGTCGAACACCGCCGACGACCCTGCTGCTTCACCTACTCCTCATGGGAATGAGTAGATGCTCTATGTCTTCAAATCTTTTTGGTCCTTACTGACAAAAGGGGGAGAAGCATATGAGTTTGATAGTCTTCAAGCGGGTCCATATGGGAGGTTGCTTTATATTTTGCCTAGTGTTTACAACTCTCGTTTTGATACATTTGGTTCTTTGAGTCGTAACACTTAAACTCGATGGTCGTCTGCTACTTATTTGCTACTTTGTGATGATAAATTCCGCATGTGCGATGATAAATTCTGCACTTAGATCATTTTGCAGACGTCCATTTTCCATTATGCATGTCATTATCTTCACATACCATCACATGCATAATGAATTGTCATCATAAGTTGAAGAGGATCTCCACAAGTACAACCTGCCATGTGCATTTGCATTCCAAAAGCAAATTACTCATATGCACATCTTCAGGGGGAGCCCTTGCAACTTATGAAGACAATTCCTTATCCTTTACAATTTCACATGTTATATTCCCCGTTGAGAACTTCAACTAGTTTGTCCTCAATCACCAAAAAGGGGGAGATTGTAAGTGCATCTAGTGCCACCCCTAGTTGGTTTTGGAGTATTGACGACAAACCTAGTTGAGGGACTAATGTGTTTGTGAGAATTGCAGGATAACACAGGTAGAAGTCCCTCATTGATTCGGTTTTCCTACTAGAGATGACCCCTAAAAATTTATGAAGACATTGATGTCAAAGGTGGTATGTGAAGATATTCACATTGAAGACTATGACAAGAGAAGACATCGCATGAAGCTTATGGAGCTCGAAGACTCGGATCTTTCGTAGTTCTTTTTCTTCTTTATTGAGTCATAGGAACCACCGTACTGTTAAGTGGGATCCAAGAGAACCAGTCAGAATGACTGAAGTGATGCTTAACCAAAACCTATGTCTTGGAGTGAAGACTATGAGAGCAAATCTTGTCCAGAGTCGGACAAGTCAGCTTTGCTTGTAGCCCAAGTAAAATTGTCGTGTGTGTTTGAAATCTAACCCTTGGAACACATGTCAGTTCCTTAGTGACCCAGGGTCATTTCGGACAAATCAGGTCGGGTTGCCTAGTGGCTATAAATAGCCCACCCTCTACAACCATAAACGATTGGCTGCTTAGAGTTAGAATACGACTTTTGTCATTTGAAAGCAACCCACCTTGAATCCTTTGAGAGAGAATTCCTTGCGAGGATAAAGCCCTAACCACCCGGAGCGAAAGAGTGTTAGGCATCAGTTAAGTCTTCCTGTCTGTGTGATCTGAAGACTTATTACACTTGAGTACTGTGAATCCTCCAGCCGGTTAGGCGTCGCGTTCTGAGCATCCAAGAGTCATTGTGGATCGCCGGTGAACGAAGTCTGTGAAGGTTTGTGAGTCTACCTTGAAGACTTACCAGAGTGATTGGGCGAGTTTGTGTGACCTTAGCTCAAGGGGAATACGGTGAGGACTGGGTGTCCTGAGCTGCCTGTTCAGGATTGGGTGTCCGGGACTGTGTGTCCTCAGGTTTAAATACCTAGCCGCCCTAACCAGACATATAGTTGTCACAGCAACTGGAACTGGTCTAACAAATCATTGTCTTCAACGAGTCACTGGTTTCATCCTCCCCTTCCCTTTACTTATTGATGGTCCTTGTGAAGTCATTGTATGATTACACTATCGTTTGTCTTCACTGAGTGACTACTTGTTCTGATTGTCTTCATAATATCTTCCTACCTGATCCTTACTACCTAGCTGCTATTAGTCATTGTTCTTTCACTTCATTGAATACTTGACTATGGTTTTCCTAGTGTAGTCTACCTTCCGCTGCATGGTAATAGGTTTATTTCTATCGTTTGTCTTCGAAACTTCCACGTTTTGAAGACTTTCATAAAAATCGCCTATTCACCCCCCCCTCTAGTCGATATAACGCACTTTCAGTATAACACGTCTCGGTCCAACCTATATGTGGCGCAGGATAAAACCGACCCATGAGTCTTCATGTTGACCCACCACAACTAGAAATGATGTGCCCACCACACCACACACGCAATCGGCCACTAAGAAAATAAGCATATACAATAGTACAACGGTATCTAGCTCACGATATGTCTCCATATTTTGTTGATGACACTAACGGACTTTGTATTTGATGCGTGCTCCGTATTTTGTTGACGACACTTACGGTCATTGTATTTGAAGCGAAAGCACGATATGGTCACTGGACTTCAAAATAAGCTCATCACGGTCACCACATACATTTTGTCGTGCTAACCAACATGTGGTTGGATGGTTAGAGGACAGTGGTTTGTCGAGCCCACCAAGGTTAAAGTCCCGGTGCTCGCATTTATCTTGTGTTAATTTCAGTATTTTTTGGCGATGTACGTTCAGTGGGAGGAGACGTTCCGCTCGACTACGAGGCACCTATGGTAACTTCGTAAAATCTCAAGATCATATATGCTGGCCCACTCTCTCGAAGGTGCTCATAGGGATAGGGTTCGCGTGTGTGCGCTTATAGCGGTGAGTGCTTGCACGTATATATGAGCCCTTGCGTCTGTACCGTGTTAAACAAATACATATCATGATTATACGGTCACTGGCTCAACCTCAACCGTACAGCTTCGTATTTTGTTGATGACACAGTCAATTGACCAGTCAAACGTTCCACGCGGCGCAACTAGTGTTGCACCACCGGGGCGCGTAACCGTGGGGCCCACCTGTCAGCCCGTATATGAAAGAAAGAAATGGTAGTTTGAGTCTGTACTTTGTTAATAAAATAGGAGTACATTTTAGGGTGATCATACGGTCACTGGCTCACCATATAGCTCCATAATTTCTGGATAACACGATCAATTGACCAGTCAAACGGTCCACATTCAGCAGCATACATTACCATAGGGCCCACCCATAAGCGCGTATATAAAGGACAGAAATGGTAAAAAATTAGTGGTCCGTGGGTATTCTAAGTCGTGAGACCTCTGGTTGGCAGTCACCGGCGGTTGGGGCGTTCATTGGGCGGTGGGTGGGGATCCCCGGCGAACAAGCTGGGGGGCTAGAGGGATGGCCGGTGTGGCGGCGGACCGGTGGTGGGGAGTGGTTTCGGGGAGGGCGGGCCGGCCGCGGGCGGTGGGGGCTGGCGGTTCGGCCGGTGGTGGCTGGCGGCTCAGGGGGGTGGAGTTTGATGATAAACCGGAGGCCCTTTTCGTGTCCAATTGCTGGAAAATCTAATGACCAGAGATGAAAAAGTCAGGCGACTGACGTGTAGCCTCACCCCACACGTACACATGCATGCACGCAAGACACGCACGCATGTAGGCATGCAACACTGACACGTACACACGCACGCATGCTGGCGTCCAACACTGACATGTACATATGCACTCACGAACACACGCATGTACGCACCCATGCATGCAACACTGAAACGTACCCTTGCATGCACGCAACACTCGCACGCCTGCATGCACACAGCACACGACGCAAGACACACGCTCAACCTATATGTGCATGCACCCTTTGTTAAGGACATGGATTGTTACGGGTATTAATCAATCTTATCTGTGATAAGCAGAACATTGATGTTTGCAGTTGTCTTTATGAATCACAACGTATCGAACGGGCTATCAACATAGTAGGCTTATCTACATGAAAAATATGACGTCACACTCAATGAACAATCATCGGTTTATGAAATGCCCGCTTCTGACTGCCCTGGCCCACCAAAGGTTCCTCTGTTGTGCGCTGCCTGCATTGGGTCACTGATATGCAGGCCATGCACCCAAAGAGCCCACACTTCAGTGGAAGAACGGCGCGGTGTCCTAGGTCAGAGTCGAGGGCGCCACTCGCGGCACACCTGGCTGAACACACCTCCGTGCCGCATTCAAACGCCTCCATGAAACCCGCCCGCGTGGAAGCCAAGAAACCCACTCTGGACACACGTCCGTTCATGACCGGGTTGGCGTTAAACGCAACGCCGGCCGAGCTCCTCTCATCCGCCGTCTATTTAATCTCCTATTTAAATGAGGCCAAGCGCCGGCCAAGAATTGCACACCTCCGCCGCTCCCCTATCTCGTCCACCATTTTGTCCACTCTTACAATGGCTTACGAAGAGTAGTTATTCTGCATCCAAGCCGGTTGGGTAGCCCGCCGGTACAAGCTATGCAGCTCGCTGATCCACCTCCCTCCACTCGCCCGACGGAGCCAGTTGCCGCCCCAAGCTGGAGCGCGGTTCAGCAACTCACCGCTCTAGGCCAGCTCGACGAGGAGCGGCGCACGGGCGTTGTTGCTGCCGTCCATGCCGCCGCCTCATACCGCGTCTCCTGTTTCTGTGGCCAAGACTCCCATGCCGGCGGCCGCGCCATGCAAGCAGCGACAAAAGCCGGGTGTGCGGAGAGCGATGTGTCGGTGGCCAGCGCCTCCGCATCCGCCGCCATCATCGAGGAGAAGTAGAACACGGGAGGCCGCTGCTGCTTGGGTCCCATGAAGGCCACCGCGGAGATGACGCCGGCGTACACAACAAGTGTGTTGCCGGATCCTTTTGTTGCGAGGACCTTCGTCGACCCCGCATGGGCTTCATGGAAGAGGGGAATGTTAGGATGAACTCGAACCGGTGTCGGCCATGGTGAAGTAGTGGCCGGTGATGAACTCGAACCGGTGCCGGCCACCATCATCTTCGGCACCAGCCAATGATATCAGTTGGGCAGTGGGGAAGCGAGCCGTCCTTTGCGCTGAAGCATATACCTCCGGGGCTCCCGGCAGTCCGGTGATCGTGCTGCCGGACATGAGGAACACAAATCGATCGGCAAGCGACCATTTAGGCCAGGTATTATATACTTGTGCTGTCCAGAACTAGCATCGCGTAGTTCATTTGAATGTAATGAAATCCGTCATGTTTGTATGAAAATCTGGCATTTTATATGATTTCCTTCATTGTTTATATGAAATATCAGTTTGTCTACGTGTTTGCATGAATTTCGTCCGGTTGGTTGAGTTGCTATCATAATGTGTGCGGCTACGGTTGGATGGCGTAATTTGCGGGTCGCCGGTCGGTCTGCGGGCGGCCCGGGCGGCGTTGTGGGACAAAAAACACAGCTCATGGGAGCTCGCCTCCAACATGCGCGCTGGAGGATGCATGACAGCATGAGCACCCGAGCCATTCCTCGTTCATCGGTTGCAAAGGCACCGGTGGACAAAAGGGTCGTCAATATTTTGGCTACCCCGGGCAAGATCCAAACAGCCCCTCCCAACAGATTCAAATCCCTTGTTCACCATGGAATTTTGCCATGTGTTGTTTTCGTGGACTAGCAAGATGCCCGTGCATTGCACGGAACATCAAGATGCATTTTTTCACAAACTCCCGCATGCATGCAAGAGATAATTAATGTCCTCCTTTGCTAGTACCATGAGGCAAACACCATTAATATTGCATCGATTAGCGTTAGTGGCCTTGTATATCTGCAAATTGTAATTTTGATAATGGCCCCTTGTATATAAAAATGGAGGAAGAAAGATCAGCGATAAGGTGAGGAGGAGTGGGGCGTTGTGGTGACTGGTGGTCGGACTGGGCGGAGGCATGGGGATGGACGGCGCATTATATCTAGGTTTGTATCTCTCTCTCACACACCCACGTAGGTGGGGGACGTGCACGAAGAGAAGAGGTGCACGCACGGTGCACGTACTCCCGTCTCTTTCCCAACCACACCCGCGCGGGTACACGGTGGAGCTCATTTCTGTATGAAAAAGGCAGCCCATGTGGTAATTTGGCACATGTACTGGTTGTCCACTTGGTGGAGGGAGGATCGTCTACCACGGGTGAACAAAGAAATTGCGACTTGACGCATTATGTTAAATTAAAAAAAGAGGCAAACCATGGGGGGCTACCTTAGAGGCAAGGCTCTATACACTGGAGTACTTTTGATGTGTCACGTCAACTCGCAGAACGAGGAGAAGCTTGCTTAGTACCCCGTCTCCCCCGCCCATGGGCGCGTTGGCTCGCAGGATGAGGTGAAGCTTGCTTACGAGTACTACTACTACTACTGTACGCCTTTACGCCCGCTCCCTCGCCCACGCGCGCGGTGGCTCGCAGCACAAGGAGAAATTTTTACTACTCCCTCCGTTTACTCCTCATCCCTACTACGTACTTTGGTTAGTACTCCCTCCATTTACTTATACAAGGCCACTATAAAAAATACATTTTGCATCTATACAAGGCCACAAATAGTAATCGATACAAAAGTTACTACTCCCTCCTTTCTAGTTTATGGCTCAATTTCAAAATCTCTCCAACCAAGGTAGATGGTGAGTGGTCGAATTAATTTTGTAGTTTGCACAAGTAATTAGTACGAATGCATGAATGACCACTAAAAGTTATGTTTACTGAGGAATTATTTAGAACAAATGCATGAATGACCACTAAATTTCCATGAACTTGTACATGCATTGGTTAGTTTCCTCTTGACACTGCTTGCGTCGGGTGATCTAACGCACCTCGAAATCCAACATGTAATGGTACTACTACTAGTATAGTAGAATTGAGACTTATCAAACAGAAAACGAATGTTTTTAGACGAGCCCTATTAACCCTAGTGCATACGTACTCCGTAAAAACAGATTTTTCCAAAACTAATTCGCTCCCTTTCATGAATTCTATAGTATACTCCTCCATCGACACTCCCTTTCATGAATTCTGTACTTCCTGTCGCCGACATGTGGGACATATAGCAACCGGGTCGACGTGTCAAGCACCAAATAACAGTGCAGAACAGCAGGGGGGACGCACCCCACTCATACCGGCCCAGTAGTAGTAATGAGCAATGAGACGTCAAATCACAATGCCGCACCTTCCCAGACGGACGAAGCAACCATTATTTCACACTTCGGTTCGCCATCATCTCAAACCACGTAGTATTGCTTCTGCCTCAAGAGGGACACACGCATCGCCTTGGTACATCATGACACGTGGGACCGCATGACAGGCCATGCTCCCCCGCCGATCGCTCGGTAAAATCACCTCCTTTTTATTATACTTCCTCCGTATCGGTTTACTACATGGCATGCATGTCGTTCTAGGTTGAGAATTTAACTGGCTATATATGTGATGAACAGTACTCTAGCCTTTTAAAAAATGTATACTTTTGTACAGTAGTACTATCGATGGATTGCGCCATGGAGCAAAAATTGAAATTAAAAAAAGGTGGTACATATAGAGAGTGCTCGTCACCAAATTATGCATATAGTACTATTAAAAAAAGCTAGTACATGCTTAATTGAGGTGCTAAATTCTATTAAAGAAATACTGGTAGTATGTACATACTGAAGAGTTAAAGTAACGAGAAGAAACATAACATAGTTCTGCTGGGGGCTCAGCACAACACAGCCCTCAAATTAAACTAAGCACACCTGAAATTAAACTATGCAACTAATCTGGTAGACATTGCATTAGAAGTTTAGAACCACCATGAGCAATGAAACTGCCACCTTACTTGGAGTCCTCGTCCACGTCCTCGACTTCGTCCTTGTCCCTCTCCCTCTTGGCCGATACTTCTTTGCTTGAACCGCACACTTGGCTGTTGCTCTTCATCCAACCCTTGTAGATATCGAAGCAAAGGTAGCAATCAATTGCAGCGTAGTGGATGTGGTCTATATCTAGTACATTCTGCTGCCATGCATGACGATGAAACGTGTATGGAGGTTTCTCCAGTTTACCGTACAAAGGATGAACAATGGCTCCTGCCAGGCTCAGCATTGAAGGCTGACAAGAGGACACCAGCCAATTCTTCTGGAGGTCGAAGGTGTTGCCTACAACGAGGCCTATCCGACGTAGGACTTCTTTGTCGTTACCAAAGTATACAGTAATGAATTTGACTAGGTTGCTCTGGAGGAAGTCCTTAAAATCCTGGCACTCAACGTCGGCATGGCATATGTGGTAGACCAAGCATAAGTCATGCACGCAAATCTGGATCACGGCGGGCTTCTTCCTCTCTTCGTCCTTTAGATCCTTCTCTGGTCCCAGGACTGTGGTGTACTCAATATCTAGCCCAGCGACCCACTCATCATCTGAGTCTTCAAACATGTGTCTGAAGCGAGAAAGGCATCCTTTCACCGTCGTTGAAGAACGGGTGTAGATGACGTTGAACTCATCGCCGGTGATGGTTCTAACCTTGTACTCACCGCCGATCGTGGAGATTTGGGATGCCATGGATTTGGGAGGAGGGTTAGGCTTAGTGGAACTGTCGTAATGTGAATGGACGGGATGACTAGGAGCGAACCGCGTTGAAGGACGTGTGGGGATGAGTAGGAGCGAACTGCCAGCGTGCGAATGGCAGGGTAGTGGCTTCCCGTTCTCCCATGATACGGGCTTCCCAGAGCCCTTGGATCTGAGATTGAACGGGTGCATGGCATGATTCTAGACCTATGGGTGAATATCCTATCTTGGAGGGTTATTCTGCAAATTTTCAGCAACTTAGCATGCGACCATTTGATCTAAGATCCAAGGGCTGCCAGCAGCCCGTATCATGGTCGCGCCTACCATGACCGTCGCGTCGCTCGCGCGGTCGCGCCCTTGGAGATTTAACATGGTGCGTTAGGCTATCTGATGTTGGCATGTCATACATAGTCATCACTTAGTCACTCATACTACAACAATGTTGGCTATAAGGTTGGTTATAAGTGTATTTTTTTACTCATCTCTATCTCTTTCTTGGTACTCCCTCCGTCCCATAATATAAGAATGTTTTTGACACTAGTGTAGTGCCAAAAGCGTTCTTATATTATGGGACACAGGGAGTACTAGTATTTATTGCATTTGCCAAGGAGTGACCTCTTCCAATGAAATGGTGTTGCTAAGTTTGCTTCATTTAATTAGCTATAGACTCAAAATTGTCTTTTCACCTAGGTACACGCGCTTAGCACCATTTCTTCCTTGGGTCACCAAACTAGTCTCTCTCTTCTTGATTCACTTGCCACATCAGACTTTATGCCTATGTGGCAAGCTTAACCACCTGTAGGAGCAAGTAAAAGTAAGTACAATAGTGCGCTTTACATGGCATTTTTGCATATGTGGAGGAAAGAGAGGCAAGGAAAAAGTGGAGAAGTGGGATCTCATGCAAGAGCCAGCCTCTACTACATGGTGGAGCATTGGGAGAGGCACCTGTATGGAGGTGGTCAGGAATCTGGAGACTCACGCCGGTCGTAGCGCCGCAGTTAAAATGATAATGGCGGGTCAAATCATGGGGCCCCACCTGTCCAGCAGTAACTCGCTGTCAAATCACATAGCCATGCGTTTGCAGCAGCCTACTCCCTCGTCTTCTCGCGTCTCTGTCGAACCGACTAGGCGGAACTGCCCCGCCTACCGCGCAGGAAAAGCCCCGCCCTCGACTTTTAAATACAACTACATCCGCTTAACAATCCAATGATATACTTTTTGTGACATAGTAACTCATATTTAGTTAGTCAAATGGATGACCTAGAACTACGTGCAGGCCCTATAAATCGAGACGCCTAAAAATAAAAAAACCAAGACAGAGAGGGTTGTTTAGCATGTATCTTTTTAGATTAATATAGTCGGGATTCACCAAGGAGCAAAACCAAGTGGTAGGCTGCTCCTATCGTGTTGGCGTAGCAACTCAAGCAGGGTCAGTCCGCACACGAAACGGCAACACACTTAACAGGACCCCTTTGGCCGACATGTGGCTCATCCACCGTCTTGTTCCACGTGCGATGCACCAAATTACAGTTCGGAGCAGCGGTTGGAATTGGAGGTACCCCGGTCGTAGCGCCGCAGTAGTAGAAAATGAGCAATGAGGGGTCAAATCACAAAGCCCCACCTTTCCCGCATTAAGCTGGACAGACGAAGCAACCATCATTTCACTCTAGGGCGCAAGAGCATAAAGAAAAGAGAAAACAATGATGTGTGCGGCAGCTACCTAGGGCACCCTAGGGTAGGGGTCTCCACTACATATCTTTTTTTTAAACGCCTCCACTACAAATCGGCTTCTCCCTCGTCCTCTTTAAGAAAACCGATGATGAGTGCATCGGTAGGGTTTGTAGGAGTACTACGGCGTGCGGGGCCACATCATAGTAAACGGTTCGAGTCGACGCCTTAAATATGTGTGGGCCGCTTGGTTTTACGGGAACGAGGCAGCATTTTGGGTTCGGGGACTAGTGGAGATATAGTATGTACAAAAAATTGTGGACGTAGGTTCGATCGAAAGGCAAAGATGCATGGGCCCTGCTTTTTGATATACCTGGGGCCGCGTGAAATTTGCTACTCTACTCAAAACTAGTAAGTACACATGTATTGAATGCATGAGATTTCGAAACCAAATTATGAATAAATACACACTATAGCATGTAAAGCTTTGAGTCATATATGCATGATGTAGATGTTCATTTAGTTCTTAAGGTTCATCTCATTCAAAATCAATTAGTTTTATAAAAATGTTAAGATTCATGGGGTTGTGCATTGTAAATCATAAAGTAAAAAACAAATAATGGCAATTCATTTAGAAAAAAATAATCAATTAAGATACAGAAGATTCTAGAACAAAGGAGAAGTGCTTGTGTTTTGAGGTTTGTGCATTATGCTTAAGTTCAACCATGGAGTCTTCTAAATTGTACATGTGGAAGATCTGGTAGAATGTTGATGATATCCAACGGCCAGTAGTGCTCAGATTTGCCTATATCTGCACTATCGGGTTAGCTTCATCCAGCGACCATCTTTCAAAGTTATTGGCACACTATATAGCTCTTGTGCCATAGTTGCATGTTTTGGAAAAAAGCTACTAGTGGATTGTACTATCTATTTAGGAATAGAAGATGTATACATGGAAGTTGTAGGGAAAGAGATGACATGGAGCATCTCAATTCCTATGAGTAGGGATTGGAAAAGAGATGTCATTCGGTTCACATCATAAGAACTTTTCTATTGAATCTAGAGATGACATGTATCTCAATTCCTATGAGGAGGGATTAGAAAAGAGATGTAATTTGGTTCATATCATTGGAACTTTTCTATTGAATATACGCTAATGTTTATTTTCCTTTAAAATTAAGGGAGTATAGGAATCCATTCATGTGAACCAAGTGGCTCTAAAGCTATAGAAATGATATCATGTTTATTTCCTTTGAAATGTGGAGTATATGAATCTATTCCTATGAACCAATTGGCTCTAAAGGAAAAAATCCTATAAAAATCATATCATATAGAGTTCCTATGATATTCCTCGACACTAAAGGATGCTTGAAATTGCTGCGGGTGATACGATGGTCTTTCTTTGTAGACTCCTCACCCATCTTTATAGTTACCTCTCGAAGATGAATGAAATGATATATACATGGTATTCTACATGTGCAATTTGGTACACGAAAACTAAGTAAAAGTTTGAGAGGTTCGAATTTTCAATAAAGCTATATGCACTGCATTTCGGAACAGAGGGAGCATACGGCAGTTGCTAACACTCACGTGGAAGATTTGTGTGTAGGAGGAGTGGTTGTTCTGTTAAATGACATGGCAAAACTGACACTGTCGGATGCCGATCTAACGGTTCTCACGGCGTTTGTCAGGAAAAGGCTTGTGGCGAACGTTTTTCAGATAATGATTTACGGACACATGCTTTGCATTGATACGTGCCCCCCTCTCTCTCACGCACACGCACCCTCACGAGTCACAACTCTCCCAAGTCCTCTCGCAGACTCGCACGTCGCACCCACCGTCTATCTGCAGGTAGACGTCACGCACATATGTGCTCTTCACACCCTACCCTCAGAACTTCTAAAAAACAAAAGACGGCGTGCACATTTTATTTTAGCTCGCACGTCACACACTTATACTATTACTCTTGCGGTGAACGTTCTTTGGGCATAGTATATTGTACTCTCACAAAGAGAAGCGGTGCACGCACGCACGCACTAGTTCTCTCACACCCACTCGCGGGGACACGTAGGAGCGCATTTTTTGAAGCTGGTACAAAAAAATCACTCCACTATATATAAAAGCAGGGGCCTTAGCGCTTGCTTTACTAGGGTTCCTCTCATTCACTCTCTCATGCTCTCCAGATCTAAGCAACACATAGGTGGCCACACTCTCTCTCAGCTCACGGCTGGTCACAAATCCGGCCAGACAACCTCGACCAGGGCAGGGGTGTAGGTGGATCGTTCATGCTGTCGGCGGCGGTGAGGGAGGAGACCAACGGCTGCCCTCACGTCCCGATCGGCGGCCGTGTCGTTCTCTCCGAGAGAGCGCCATCTCGGGAGGGCCTCCGACCCCTTCTTCCTCCCTGTGGTATTGTGGCCAAGATGCGGCCTCCGGATGCCGTCTTTGCCACATGTCGACGACCCTCGGGTATATATTCCTTCAAAACCTGCCTTGCTTTACTGCCCCAGCTCCCTTTGTGTGGATCCTTTTCTACTTCCGTCCACTGTTCCAAAGCCACCTAGACTTCTACTATTATTAGAAGTAAAGCTAGTTCATACAGTTGACTCAAAGCGTTGGTTCAAACAGGGAAGAAAGTGGGAAAGCTGTAGCATGAATCTAGGACTTGGTTCTAAGAGGAAACGGGGGAAGGTAGTAATATCTGTCACTGTTTAAATAACCATATTTCGTATTTGCGCAAACAGGGATGTCTGTCTCCATATCGTTTCGGGATGCCTGTCTCCGTATCGTTTCTATCCGCGCAATCAAAAGCACACACCTCAGTTTTAGTACAATTGTGCAAAATGAGATGGCTATCCCTCGTTGCCATCGTCTAACCTCCCGTCTTCAAGGTATCTCTACATTGGTAGTAACTAAGGTAGAATGACCAACGCAATCTAAAAGAAGCTGATCATACGTTTTACTTCCTAATTGTAGTGCAGGGACGAGTGAAAACAACTGCATCCTAGTCTGGAATGCACTTTCTACCAGTTCATCCATGAACCGAGGACTAGCTGGCACGGCTGCACGACAATTTTTTTGGACAGGTGCGCGGACAAGAGGCATTGTGGTCTGCTTATTTCTGCAAATAGCGGTGCTTACATTTAGTGGAATGCACAAGCATTTCAGCTGGTCAGTACACTGCATGGTTCAGTTCAGCATTCCAGCTAAGACCACAATTATAATTGGTTATTATGAAATGAGAGAACCTAACCTTGGATGGTGGCAACAAGAAAAAACCAGAGTGAACTCCAGGAAATTTAAGCCTGCCGGGAGGCCCTTTGCTCAGAGAAGCCTTGCTTGTTTTTTCCTGATCTGTAAACCTTCTCACAACTTTGTCTTTTGCTGTGAACTAGTATATGTTTGTTATGTACTATGAATCATTGAGATGTATAAAATTGCTTAACTTATGCTTTTCAAGTTTTTTATGAAAACGAGTTTAATGTGAGTGTTCCACATGAGCGCTGGACTAGCGTGTGAACATTTGGAATTTATTACATTGTAGCCTCAATTAACTGCATGAACCACTGAACAAGATACATAGTTGCTTATATGTCAGACAGCAGATTGTTGATTGTTAGCTGGTCGATAGCCTAGTGTTGAAGCGAGCTGAGCAAATGTGTCGTGTTTTGCACAACTACTTACAAGTGGGGTAGCACCAACATTGTTCACAAGTACTTATGTATACGTCGGCGCGCGGTTCTCAAACGAGTGCTCTATTTCATCAAAACACACACTGCTCGTATGATAAACCATGACAACTTATGTCTTACCATGCCATATTCATGAAAAAACTAGTGAGTACGCATCTGTTTCGGCAACAATTACGATGGTTCTCACATGATTCACGGGCACACAAAAGTAGCAGCAGTTCCCATAGACGGATTCAAACAGAGTACTAGCCCTAGAGGGGTCGATAACAGGCAAGGTTCGGAGAATTAGACACAATCCAAACTACTATTAAACACTAGTTGGGGCAACTATTTCATGCCTCGATCTAATTTGGGCTGGACACAAGACGAACCTTGCCATGAACATCATAGAGGACGTCCCACGGCAGCTCAATCCTATGAACCTTGATGAAGACAACCTTGTGGCCTTGCCACTGATAAACTTGTTTGTGGAGGCATGCCACGTCATCTTCCTGCGTAAGCTTGACAAGAACAGTATGCCTCACAAACGAAGGAGTAGCTTTGAACTTCTTGTGCTTCAGTACACCCTAGACAACATGCCTGACAACAGTGAGGCTGGAATACAACTCTTCATTGGTATAACCGCAAATGGCTTCCAGGATCCAACAGCCTAAGAACTCTGTTTTCCCAGTGCGTATATTCAGGTCGTCCGCCTCATAGCGAGTGACATGTACAACCACACAATCCTTGTCTGCATCAGGGCTCTAATTGAAACAGAAACAAATTCTGAATTACTTTTCAGTATAAGAAACACAAGTTATTTAAACCACTATGTATAGCATGGCATCGGAGCTAATAAAATTTTGCATTATTAATCAGCACATACTTCCTTTTATAAAAAAATCACCACATACTTAGATGAAAAACCACAATCGAGATCGGCAAAGAAGGAAATCACCTTGGGCAGCTCAGCGGGGGGGACACATCCTTGAAGGGGGAAAACTGCTCCTGTAGTGCCACGGGGGTTGTAACCTCAAACGGAGCGTTGACCATCTCAGTAGTGTCCGTGAGTGTATCTGGGATCGGCTCGGTGGTTGCCTCCATCTTCTTGGAGCTCTCTGTCTCGTGGGGATCAGCCTCCCGCGTCTGCTCCAATATCGGCAGATCTTTGCCTGGTTCTCCTTGATCCATCATGAAACTGACGAATACTAGGAGACCACGGAAAGGAAAACACAATCGCAATGACAATGAAACAAAAAAGAGAGTGAGGATCGGTTACTGCTTTGCAAAAGTTCTTTTTTTCTCTAAACGAAAATATACCAACATCACCAATCCGCTAAACGAAAATATACCAACATCACCGATCTGCTTAGCTTCCCTTCGTTCGGAGAGAAGAACAGTGGCAGATGGCGAGTGTTTCCTTTCTTGAAGACGGCGAGGGAGAAGGGGATTCAGCAAAGAGTGAAATGATCATTGCTTCGTCCGTCAAACTTAGACTGCGGGGAGGTGGGGTTTTGTGATACGACGGCTCGTTACTGCCGCGCTACGACCGGGGTGACTGTCCGCCTGCATACTGCCTTCTAATTTGGTGGATGGCATTTGGGCCCGCGCACTGCATGGCCTGCATGTCGGTGAACAAAAGTATAATGGCATTCAGTAGAGGGAGACATTTCAATGACCTAGGAGGAGCCAGAAGCAGTAGACTGTCTCCACTATACTAGTAGTAATTGTTTCTCTGGGCCCAAGACAAAACAGCCCATCCACACTAGTAAATAGTAAAATCAATTCAAAAGCCCATATATTTACTGAATTGATGGATGGGTATGTCGAAAGCAAAAAAGGAGTTTCAGGTGGGCAAAAGAGCTTCTGAACGTGCGGGCTTCTATTTACAACATATTGTGGTCATGATCCAATAAATTTTATGACCCAGGATGTTCATTCTATGGACCTGACCGATCCATTTGACTGTGACTGCTGAAAATAGTGCTGGAGTTAGATGTTGTTGCCCTTTTCAATCTGGTTTTTTGGTAAACCTGATGAACAATTAACCCTCGTGCTTTTGGACAGTTTGTAAGCTGGAGTTAGATGTTCCTGCCCTTTTCAACTCGGCCGTGACTGTCATATTTTCTATCAAACAAGGCAAATGGCTTGCCATTCATTTAATTTAAAGTGAAATATTGTAACAAATCCCAACCAAGGGAAATAACATCACTCTCGCCGGCTGCTTGAGCTCACTGTGCATTATAGAAGCCAAGTGATTAGCCCCCACTAGCACCCACAAACTTATTTCGAACTAGCACATCAAATGGGCTGTAAATTTTCATAGGAAAGGCTGCATGACCGTGACAGATTTGGATCCTCACATTTGGGACCCGCGAGGAAATAGCCTATCCAAGGTGGTGTCGACTTACTAGCCAATCAACAAATGATTCTGCCTACCAGCTGTTGCATTGACATCCAACATCTGTCGTGTATCTTCTATCTCTTGTCTTCTTCTTCCTCCAGCCGCCCAAACCAAACAACCCCATCGGCTCCGCCTGCTCCCGCCTCCCATGGCTGGTTGCGCCTCCGCCGCCCTACCGTACGTACCCTCCAATGTTGGCAGTCCCTCCCTCTATTCCCCCACATGTCCTGTTATTCTCCGGCGACGTCAGACCCAACACGCACTCGCGCCTGAACCAGTCAGTCCTCGTACTCCCCTCCGCCTGCGACTGGACCGACGCATCTTCAACGGCTCCTGTTCGTTTCGTCCAAGGCCTCGCCGTCGTCCTCCGCCTTGTGGCCTTGGTTCGCTCGCCGTGCGCGGTGCGCCGCCCTCTTGCGTTGTCAACGTCGTCAACAACCGAGAGGAACAAGGAGATGACTGTACATGGAGAGGATGATAGTAGGGAACCACCAGCGTCATGGCAGTACGCAATCAAGTGCCTCTATAGTAAGAGCCCAAAAATATGGTTCCTCCTAATGGTTGGACATCTAGGGCTCACGCCATTGTCAACGTAGTCAATAAACGAGAGAATTACACTACGAGCGGCTGACACTAGGGACCCAGCAAGTCGCGCAGTTGTTTTTTTTAAGGAACAAGAAGTTGTTACTTATACTAGTTTTAGCGACGGATCAGGGCAACAATGGGGCTGTGCGGGGGTTGTGGCCCGTCTAGCCAGGGTTTTATTTATGTTTACCACATCATGAGCCCAGTTGTGTTTTTTTCTTGCTGAAAATGGCTAGCCCAATTCTATTTTTTTAAGAAATACCCAAACAAGGCGTACTTGCTTTATCGGCCCTGCTGGGCTGTAAATCTTTCAAGACAAGGAGAGTTTCATTCGGTTTGCCCAAAAATGGGATGTACATTTTTAAAACACATCAAACCGGGAATTAGTTTCAATTTTTTTCATTACAAGATCTTAAATTCCATTGATTTTTATGCTTGGACAATTATTTGGATTTTATATTTATATAAATTATTTTTCAAAATAGTTTGAATGTGAATCGATATTTCTGGATTAAAAACAGTTGACCGCACCGAAATATGCAAAATTTCGTATACTTTTTAACCGTGGCCACAATATGGGGTGTAATGCTAACAAAAAGAAGATGGGCTCCAAAAAAATTCTTAAGAATTAGCAAATGGGCTGTACATTATTAGAAATAATGGCAGATGGGTTGTATGTTGTTTTCCATAGATTTGAGGCTGACTTGTGCACCTACTACAGGTTGACGCGTATGCTTTCATAAAAAAAAGGTTGACGCACACGCAATGCCCTGTCAACTTAGTCAACACACGAGAGCAGTGACTGTTGGATGTCCATCGAATGGTTGTCGTGCTTCTTCAATCTCTGCTCTTCATGCTCCAGCCACTCAAACAAGCGCCGGCGGGACTGCCTGCTACCTCGTCCCGCGGCCGGCTATGCTGCCGCGCAGGCCTCACGGCCCCACCGTACTCCCATCACTGGCCTAGCCATCCCTCTACAAACCCACACATGCTGTTATTCTCCAGCGACGGCAGACGAACCAGTAAACCCTCGTACTCCTCCGTGTGGGAAACAACTGCCGAGTATTCCCTGGCTCCGTTTCGTTCCCTTCCTAGGCCTCGCCGTCGTCCATCGCCCTGGTGCTCTCGGCACGGCCTGGTCAACGTGGTCAATGAACGACATCCATTGGAAGTGGACTATACGTGGAGAGGCTGACAGCTGGGTCCCCGGCCACACGCAAGGAAATGTCTCCTTATTATGCGCAAAATAATGATTCCTCCACCTGATAGCTAGGACCCACAGGAAGGGCCTCTGTATTTCGTGAAAAAAATGTTCCCCCCGCTGACAGGTCGGACCCACCAACTATATATTCGCACGCAAGGAAGTGCCTCCTTATTACGCCCAAAAAAATGAATACCCCCTGCTAGCTGGGACCCACCATATTGTTGGGCTAACTTGTGGGCCTACTAAGTTGAAGGGGACGGAGGGCTTTGTCAACTTAGTCAATACTCCAGTGACCGTATGATGTCCATCCAACGGCCATAGTGCTTCTTCAACCTCTGGTCTTCTTGCTCCAGCCGCCCAAAGCAGCGCCGGGCGTGCCGCCTGCTCCTGCCTCCCGTGGCCGGCTGTGCTACCACGGAGGCCTCACCGCCCCCATACTACTCCCACCACTGGCCATGCCATCCCTCCACTCACCCACACCCCCTGTTATTCTGCGGCGACGGCAGCCTCACACCGTAGCCGAACCAGTGAACGCTCGTACTCCTCTCTGCGTGGGCATCCACTGACGCGTCTTGCCCGGCTCCGCGTCGTCCCCTTCCTAGGCCTCGCCGTCGTCTACCGCCGTGGTGCTCTCGGCGCGGCGTGGTCAATGTGGTCAATGACCAACTTGCATCGAAAGAGTACTGTAGGTTGAGAGGCTGACAGCTGGGGCCACGGCAGCCGCAAGGAAGTGCCTCCTTATTACACGGAAAATAATTATTCCTCCACCTGACAGCGGGGACCCACCGGACGGGCCACCAGAATTTTGCGAAAAAAATCATTTCCCCATGACTGCTGGGAGCCACCCGATGGGCCACCGTATTTCGCGAAAAAAATGTTCCCCCCGCTGCCAGCTCGGACCCACCGGAAGTGCCTCCTTATTACGCACAAAAAAATGAATACTCCCCCGACTAGCTGGGACCCACCTTGGTGGGAGGCTGACTTGTGGGCCCACTAAGTTGACGGGGATGAAGGGCTTTGTCAACTTAGTAAATATGAATGATTCTAGCTCCAGTGACCATACGATGTCCATCCAACGGCCGTAGTGCTTCTTCAACCTCTGGTCTTCTTGCTCCAGCTGTCCAAAGCAGCGCCGGTCGTGTCGCATGCTCCTGCCTCCCATGGCCGGCTATGCTGCCGCAGAGGCCCCACCGCCCCCTACTATTCCCACCGCTGGCCAGGCCCTGCGGCGACGGCAGCCTCACACCACAGCCGAACCAGTGAACCCTCGTACTCCACGCGTGCTTCCACTACCACGTCTTCCCCGGCTCCGCGTCGTCCCCTTCCTAGGCCTCGCCGTCGTCCACCGCCGTGGTGCTCTCCGCGCGGCGTGGTCAACGTGGTCAAGGAACGACTTCCATCGGAAGAGTACTGTACATGGAGAGGCTGACAGCGGGGTCCACGGCCATAGCCCAGGTTTTTTGTGACTTGCCAAGTAACTCGCTTTGTCAGGCCTATTGGGCTGCAAATCTTTCAAGACGGGGAGAGCTTTCATTCGGCTGGCTGGGAAAATGGCCCATCAGTAATGAGAAATGGGATGTACATTTTTAAAATAGATCAAAACGACAATTAGTTTCAAATATCTTTTTTTTCATTTCAAGATTTTAAATTACATTAATTTTTATGCATGGAGAATTTGTTGGATTTTATATTGATATACATTTATTTTTAAAATCAGTTTGAATGTGAGTAGAAATTTCGGGATTAAAAACAGTTCGGACCGCACCGAAATATGCAAAATTACGTATAATTTTTTAACCGTCGCCACAATATGGGCTGTAATGCTAACAAAAAGAATATGGGCTCCAAAAAAACCTTAAGAATTAGAAAATGGGATGTAAATTATTAGAAATAATGGCAGATGGGATGTGTGCTGTTTTCCACAGATTTGAAGCTTTCCAAAAAAAGGTTGACGCACAAGCACTTACTGTTGGATGTCCATACAACGGCCGACGTGCTTCTTCAATCTCTGCTCTTCCTACTCCAGCCGCTCAAACAAGCGCCGGCGGGACTGCCTGCTCCCTCCTCCCCGCGGCCGGCTGTGCTGCCGCGTAGGCCTCACCGCCCCACCGTACTCCCATCGCTGGCCTAGCCATCCCTCTACTCACCCACACCTACTATTATTCTCCGGCGATGGCACACGAACCAGTAAACCCTCGTACAGTCGTACTCCCCTCCGCGTGGGAAACAACTGACGAGTCTTCCATTCCTCCATGTCGTCCCCTTCCTAGGCCTCGCCGTCGTCCACCGCCGTGGTGCTCTCGGCGTGGCGTGGTCAACGACCAACTTACATCGGAAGAGTACTGTGCGTGGAGACGCTGACAGCTGGGTCCACGGCCGCAACAAGGAAGTGCCTCCTTATTACGTGCAAAATAATTATTCCTCCACCTGATAGCGAGGACCCACCAGACGGGCCACCGTATTTCGTGAAAAAAACGTTTCCCCCCTGACTGCTGGGACCCACTAGCTACACCTTCGCACGCAAGGAAGTGCGTCCGGGCAAAAAAACAAAATGATTCGCCCCCCTGACTGCTGGGACCCACCAGCTACATCTTCGCACGCAAGGAAGTGCCTGACAGTCGGGATCCACCTGGTCGAAGTGTACGTAGCATTGTCATTCTGGTCGCGAATGTGTACGTACATATATACTGGTGGATGTAGAGGCGCGCACGTGTTGTAGTAGAGGCGTGCACGTAGCATGTACACGTACGTACATCGGCCAAGGTGCAAGAAAGAAAATACGGCCACGTATGTGTACATACGAGCGGGGTCTCGAACGCCTACTCATGCATACGTACGTCCAGGGCTCGTTGATATGGCTGGGTCAGAATGGAGAAATAGCGTCGTCGTCGTGTTCATGGGGAGGCAACGGAATGCGTCGTGTTCATCGGGAGGCAACGGAACACGTGGGAGCCAACTGGCTGGGTCGAAACGGAATGCGTGGTCGTGTTCATCGAGAGGGCTTGGATGGAACAGGCGATAGAAACGAGGCCTGGCGTACCGCGGAACGGAGGAAACGGCCTTGTGTTCGACCGGCCATGTTCGAAACGGGATCCTGTTCATCGGGAGGGGTCTGGCATACCACAAAACGGACCTCCTACAGTCGAAACGGGGTCAGTTGATCGGGAGGGGTGTGGCGTACCGCAAAACGGAGGATACGGACCTCCTATGGTCGAAACGGGGGTCCTGTTGATCGGGAGGGGTGTGGTGTACCGCAAAACGGATGAAACGGACCTCCTACGGTCGAAACGGGGGTCCTGTTCATCGGAGGTGTGTGGCGTACCACAAAACGGGACTCCACGGGATACTGTTCATCTCCACCGTCGACCTCCTCCAGCCTCCATGGGCTACCGTCGACCTCCTCCAGCCTCCACGGGCTCTTGTTCATCCAGCCTCCACCGCGCGCTACTCCACCGGCTACTGTTCAACCACCCCTCCACGGGCACCCCTCCACCGTCTACTGTTCATCCAGCCCTCGACACCACGGGGTCCTGTTCAACCACCCCTCCACGGGCACCCCTCCACCATCTACTGTTCATCCAGCCCTCCACACCATGGGGTCCTGTTCAACCACCCCTCCATGGGCACCCCTCCACCGTCTACTGTTCATTCA
>NC_041384.1:695489524-695533881 GCF_002162155.2 Triticum dicoccoides
TGTTCATTCAGCCCTCCACACCACGAGGGTCCTGTTCATCCAGACGCAACACCACTGCTCACTGTTCATCCACCCCCCCCCCTCAACACTCACTATTCATCTAATCGATCGGCAGTAGCGAAGGAATCGCTTGATCGAGTTTAGTTAACAGCCATCGATCGATCGCTCAGGTTCAGGAATGCGTAGCCTGCAGTGCAATCGCTCGGGTTCAGTTAGAGCCCAACGCCTCGCTCGGGTTCAGTTAGAGCCAACACCTCGCACACACGCGCGTACGTGTATGACAGAAACACGCATCGCTCGGCCCCCGACCTCCCACCGTAACCGAGAACTCCCCGAAATTTTCCTCGCCCTCGCTTCTACCACAGTTTTTTCCGTCATGGACGGCCCAAAGAATGTCATGCAGCTGCATCTCGGCCCGCCCAGGACGAAAAGCCCATTTTCTGTCATGATTTTTTGTCATAGAAGTAGGAGCCCACCACATCTATGATGATACCAGGATTTGTCACAATTATTGTCATAGAAGTGTCATATGTATGACAGAAAAAAAATTTGTTCGGCCCAAAATGTCACGGATGTGTCTTTTTTTGTAGTGGAGTTCGTTGAGTTAGTTCGTGAGATCTAGGTTAAGTTAGGACGCGGATCGATAGGGGGGAGTCTTCACGCGCACCCCAGTGTTCGAACCTTAAGGGTTTCGCCGGAACCCGTGATCCGACATTTGGCATGCCAGGTAGGGGGGCGCTGAAGCTTCTTCCCCACCAGACGATGCGCCGACGCTCCGCGGTTCCGATGTCTGGCGAACAGAGGGCTGACAACGACCGATGGGCGGCCTGGCCCGCCGGGGGGCGCCGCCTGCCTAGGAAGACCTCTGATACGCCTCCGTCGTATATACTTTTCCAAACAATTTTGCCCTTGTTTTAGACTCTAACTTGCATGATTTGAATGGAACCAACCCGGACTGACGCTGTTTTCAGTAGAATTGCCATGGTGTTCTTTATGTGCAGAAACAAAAGTTCGCGGAATGACCTGAAACTTCACGGAGCATCTTTTTGGAAATAAAAAAATATTGGCGAAAGATCAAGACCAGGGGGCCCACACTCTAGCCATGAGGGTGGGGGCGTGCCTGCCCCCTTGGGCACGCGCCCCTACCTCGTGGGCTCCCTAGAGCTCCTCCGACCTCAACTCCAACTCTATATATTTGCTTTTGGGGAGAACAAAATCAGAGAGAAGGATCCATCGCATTTTACGATACGGAGCTGCCGCCAAGCCCTAAGACCTCTCGTGAGGGCTGATCCAGAGTCCGTTCGGGTTCCGGAGAGGGGAATCCGTCGCCGTCGTCATCATCAACCATCCTCCATCACCAATTTCATGATGCTCACCGCCCTGCATGAGTAATTCCATCGTAGGCTTGCTGGACGGTGACGGGTTGGATGAGATTTATCATGTATTCGAGTTAGTTTTGTTAGGGTTTGATCCCTAGTATCCACTATGTTCTGAGATTGATGTTGCTATGACTTTGCTATGCTTAATGCTTGTCACTAGGGCCCGAGTGCCATGATTTCAGATCTGAACCTATTACGTTTCCATGAATATATATGAGTTCTTGATCTTATCTTGCAAGTCTATAGTCACCTACTATGTGTTATGATCCGGCAACCCTGAAGTGACAATAATCGGGACCACTCCCGGTGATGACCGTAGTTTGAGGAGTTCATGTATTTACTATGTGCTAATGCTTTTTTCCGGTACTCTATTAAAAGACTGCCTTAATATCCCTTAGTTTCCATTAGGACTCCGCTGCCACGGGAGGGTAGGACAAAATATGTCATGCATGTTCTTTTCCATAAGCATGTTTGACTATATTCAGAATACATGCCGATATTACAGTGATGAATTGGAGCTAGTTCTGTGTCACCCTATGTTATGATTGTTACATGATGAACCGCATCCGGCATAATTCTCCATCACCGATCCAATGCCTGCAAGCTTTTCATATATTGATTCTTCACTTATTTACTTTTCCGTTGCTACTGTTACAATCACTACAAAACACCCAAAGTATTACTTTTGCTACCTTTACTTTTGTTACCGTTACCACTGCTATCATATTACTTTGCTACTAAATACTTTGCTGCAAATACTAAGTTATCCAGGTGTGGTTGAATTGACAACTCAACTGCTAATACTTGAGAATATTCTTTGGCTCCCCTTCTGTCGAATCAATAAATTTGGGTTGAATACTCTACCCTTGAAAATTGTTGCGATCCCCAATACTTGTGGGTTATCAAGACTATTTTCTAGCGTCGTTGCCGGGGAGCATAGCTCTATTCTTTGAGTCACTTGGGATTTATATCTGCTGGTCACTATGAAGAACTTGAAAGACGAGAAAACAAAAATTTATCCCTCAACTACGAGGGGAGGTAAGGAACTGCCATCTAGCTCTACACTTGATTCACCTTCTGTTTTGAGTAAGCTTGCGACACCTAAACCTGCTTCTGCTATTCGTTCTGATATGTCGCACGTTATTGATGAGGCCACTTCTGCTATGCATGATACTTATGATGAAACTACTTCTATGCTTGATACTACTATGCCACCTGGTGAATTTCTTGATGAAAAACTTGCTAGGGTTAGAGAGAATAAAATTATTGAAACTGATAACATTGATGAAAGTGATGATGAAGACTCTCCCCCTAATAAATATGAATCGCTTGTTATTCCTAAGGGTTATGTGTTGGAAAAAGAATCTGCTCTAGCTATTTTAGCTTGCAAAGATAGATACGAGCTCAAGAGGTTATTAGCTAAATAGAAGCAGCAATCTCTTAATGCTAGAATGAAACCTGGCCCTGTTTTTGCTACTTCACCTATCTGTGTTACTTATAAGGATTATGAATTCTCTGTTGATCCTGATATAATTACTTTGGTTGAATCTGATCCTTTTCATGGCTATGAATCTGAAACTGTTGTGGCACATCTTACTAAATTAAGTGATATAGCCACCCTGTTCACTAATGATGAGAAATATCGCTACCTTTATATCCTTAAAATATTTCCGTTCTCATTAAAGGGTGATGCTAAGATATGGTTTAAATCTCTTGATCCTGGTTGTGTGCGTAGTCCCCAAGATATGATTTATTACTTCTCTGCTAAATATTTCCCTGCTCATAAGAAACAAGCTGCTTTAAGGGATATATACAACTTTGTGCAAATTGAAGAAAAGAGTATCCCACAAGCTTGGGGGAGGCTTCTCAAGTTACTTAATGCTTTGTCTGATCATCCTCTCAAGAAAAATGAAATACTTGATATCTTTTATAATGGACTAACCGATGCTTCCAGAGATTACCTGGATAGTTGTGCTGGTTCTGTTTTCAGGGAAAGAACACCGGATGAAGCTGAAATTCTATTGAATAATATGTTGACAAATGAAAATAATTGGACACTTCCTGAGCCAACTCCTGAGCCAATTCCTGAGCCTATTCCTAAACCAACTCCGAAGAAAAGAGGTGTTCTATTTCTTAGTCCTGAACATATGCAAGAGGCAAAGAAATCTATGAAAGAAAAATGTACTAAAGCTGAAGATGTTAAGAATTCACCTCCTATTAAAGAAATACATGGTCTTAATTTACCGCCTGTTGAAGAAACATATGATCTTAATCCATTACCTATTAAAGAAATACATGGTCTTGATAACCCGACACGGGTAGTAAAGGTAAATTCTCTCTATAGATATGATAAAGTTGAAATCCTTCTTACTAAGTTTGCTAGCCAATGATTAGATGAGTTTGATAATTTTATGGTGAAGAAAGAAGATTTTAATGCTTATTTTGGTAGACAATTGAAATACAATTCAAATATGCTTGAACACTTGGGTGATTATATGGCTAATTTCAAAGGTGAACTTAAACTTATTAGTAAACATGCTTCTATGGTTACCACTCAAGTAGAACAAGTACTTAAGGCTCAAAATGATTTTCTCAATGAATTGAATAGTAAGAATAATGTTTATGCTGTTAGAGTGACTACTAGAACTGGTAGAATGTCTCAGGAACCTCTGTATCCTGAAGGCCACCCTAAGAGAATTGGGCAAGATTCTCAGAGAAATAATATAGATGCACCTAGTCCTTCTAAAAGGAAGAAAAGAAGAATGATAGGACTTTGCATGCTTCTAGTGAACCTATTACTGAAACACGTGAGAATCCAAATGATATTTCTATTTCTGATGCTGAAACACAATCTGGTAATGAACCTGAAACTAGTGATAATGTTAGTGATAATGTTCATGATGATGCTCAACCTAGTAATGATAATGATATAGAAATTGAACCTGCTGTTAATCTTGATAACCCACAATCAAAGAATCAACGTTATGGTAAGGAAGACTTTGTTGCTAGGAAACACAGAAAGGAAAGAGAGCCTTGGGTTCAGAAACCCATGCCTTTTCCTCCCAAACCATCCAAGAAAAAGGATGATGAGGATTTTGAGCGCTTTGCTGAAATGATTAGACCTATCTTTTTGCGTATGCGATTAACTGATATGCTCAAAATGAATCCTTATGCTAAGTATATGAAAGATATTGTCACTAATAAAAGAAAGATACTGGAAGCTGAGATTTCCACCATGCTTGCTAATTATACTTTTAAAGGTGGAATACCAAAGAAACTTGGAAATCCAGGAGTACCTACTATACCATGCTCCATTAAAACAAACTATGTTAAAACTGCTTTATGTGATCTTGGAGCGGTGTTAGTGTTATGCCTCTCTCTTTATATTGCAGACTTGATTTGAATAAGTTGACACCTACTAAAAGCTCTTTGCAAATGGCCGATAAATCAACTGCTATACCTGTCGGTATTTGTGAGGATGTGCCTATTGTGGTTGCAAATGTTACTATTTTAACGGACTTTGTTATTCTTGATATTCCCGAGGACGGTAGTATGTCTATTATTCTTGGAAGACCCTTTTTGAATACTGCAGGGGCTGTTATTAATTGCAACAAAGGCAATGTCACTTTTCATGTTAATGGTAATGAGCATACGCTACACTTTCCGAGGAAACAACGTCAAGTTCATAGTATCAACTCTATTGGAAAAATCCCATCGATTATTATTGGAGGTTTTGAATTTCCTCTACCTACTGTCAAAAAGAAATATGATATTCTTATTATTAGGGACGTGCATATCCCCGTTGAGGTAACATAGTGTTATTCGAAATTTCTCCGATTCCATGTTAGTCGGAATGAGTTTGTTAACAAGACATGATCAACCTTGTTAGTGGATTCCTATTGATGAGCATGAGATGGATGAAACTAGAAGGCACAACCATCTGTACCCTCCTTTTACTTTATGTTATTTATTTCAAATAAAAGAAAAATAGTATTTTTTGTCTGTTATCTGAATTATCCGTGCCATATAAAAATACCCCAAAAATAAAAGTTCTCCAAATGCCCTGAAATTTAAATATGATTTTTTCTGGAATATTTGAGAATATCTGGCACTGAGAACACAGCAGGGGGAGCAAGCACCTGGCCACGAGGGTCTAGGGCGTGCCCCCCTGCCTCGTGGGCCCACGGTGGCTCTCCTCCACTTATTCCTGCACCCACGCACTTCTTCTTCCTCCCACAAACACCAATATCCAGCTCAAGCATGAGTTCTAGCTCATTTTGCTGCGATTTTCGATCTCCTTGCTCAAAGCACCTCTCACAAAACTGCTTGGGGGGATTGTTCCTTGGTATGTGACTCCTCCATTGGTCCTTTGTTCTAGTGCTTTATTCATTGCAAATTTGTGCTGCCTAGGTGACCATGTTCTTGAGCTTGCATGTCAAATTTCTATGGTTCCAAGTAGTTCTAATGCGTGATGTAGGCTCTAGGCACTTGTAGGAGTAGTTGCTATCAATTTTATTGAGCTTGGTTCACTTTTGTTTGAAGTTACTAAAAATTTCAGAAATTTTTCAAAGGAAGAAATATGCTTAGGAAAATGTACCAAGGTGGTTCTTCAAGGAAGCAAGGACCCAGGATTACAATGCATGATGCTGATAATGAGCCACCAAGGAACGCTCCAGTGCGGCCCTGTGAATGGCCTTCAGAAAACTTTATGGATCGAGCGGGAATCATGGAATAATTTAACGCATATTTGCGTAACACAGATCTTGTGAGCTTCGAGGCAGAAAAAATGCCGCCAGTACCACTATCTCACTAGTTCCTTTGTGAGAAGGTTTGAATTTTCATCTTCACGTAATTCTCCAACTGTCCTGTTTGATCTTTATGAAAAATCTTATACGATGGACTTAGAGGATTTTACCACTGCTTGCAAACTTCCGCAATGGGGTAGTGCTAGTGAACCCCGCAAATCTGAATTTAGAAATTTTCTTGCTAGCATAACTATGGGGGAATCTAGAGATATAGCACAAGCTACCATAGGGAGCATTCATTTTCCTGCTATACATTATTTTGCTCTCTTCATAGGTAGGTGCATAAATGGTAAAGATGAAGCATGTCATATGTGTGTTCCTGGCCTCAGTATTCTTAGGAGTGTTGTTTAGGAGACAAATCTTATAATTTGGGAGCCATTGTTGCACGTAGGTTGCATAATAATAGATTTAATGGAGATTTCTTTGGTGGAATTTATGCAACCCGCTTAGCTGATTTTCTTGGTGTAAGCATACGTAATGATGATATTGAATTGCCTCCTGCTTACCTAGACTTTACTGCTATGGTTCACCAGCAGTTTGTTCATAGGAATGAATCACCTCTCTAGTATCGCTTAATCTTTGACAGACGCCGTGTTGTCAGTATTACTCTCCCTGCTCCTTCCTTCTTTGATTATTAGGCAAAAGGAAGATATGTTATTACCAGAGAGGAGGCAGATGAGTACGAGAGGAGGGCGGAGGCCGCTCGTCGCCACGCTGCAGCTCAGGGGGCGATACCCACTGCATCTCAGTATGACCCCGGCTACAACTATGGATATCCGCCAGGCCACCTGTGGCAATGAACCAACTTAGGCCAAAAGCCTAAGCTTGCGGGAGTACGTATTTCCCACCGACATTACATTTCTGTTTACACACTCATTGCTAGATGTCGGTGCTCATACTCTTTCATTGTAATATCCATGCTAGTTTATTTTCCTTTTTATGCTTTCTTCTTGTGTGTTTAATAAGCCTTAAGAAAAACCAAAAAATTAGTTGTAGCTTTTAATAAGTTTACTTTCCATGCTTGTAGTAGTAATTAAAAAGAAAACCCAAAAAGATTTTCCTGTTCTTCTTTTGCTTGTTGGGAGCTTTCCCGTGTAAATAGTTTTATTTCTTTTCTTTTCTTTGGGGGCGATAGGAGAAGACCATAATTACATTGTTGAAGTGGCTCTTATATGCATTATTGTTGATTTAACCAAGAGCCCATATTGCCTTGTCTTCTCCTGTTTATTAAATGCTCGCAGATTCCAGCTTAGTGAAAGGCAATTATGACGATATATGATGGACTGACTGAGATGAGAGAAGCTGGTATGAACTCGACCTCTCTTGTTTTTGTAAATATGATTAGTTCATCGTTCCTGATTCAGCCTATTATGAATAAACCTGTTTGCAATGACAATTAGAGATCATAGTTGCTCGGGCCATGCTTGATTAGCTATGAGTTATAATGGTTTACCTTGCGTGCCAACATGCTATTAAAATGGTTGTGATGTGGTATAGTGGGGTGGTATGCTCCTTTGAGTGATTTAAGTGACTCAACTTGGCACATGTTCACGCATGTAGTTGAAACAAATCAATATAGCCTTCACGATATTTATGTTCATGGTGGATTATATCCTACTCATGCTTGTACTCAATGTTCATTAATTTTCATGCATGTTCATGACTGTTGTCGCTCTCTAGTTGGTCACTTCCGAGTCATTTGCTAGCCTTCACTTATACTAACTGGAAATACTGCTTGTGCATCCAATCCCATAAACCCCAAAGTTGTTCCATATGAGTCCACCATACCTACCTATATATGGTATCTACCTACCGTTCCAAGTAAATTTGTATGTGCCAAACTCTAGACCTTCAAATAAACATTATGTTTTGTATGCTCGAATAGCTCATGTATCAACTAGGGCTGTCTGTATCTTCCATGTTAGGCGGGTTATTCTCAAGAGGAGTGGACTCCGCTCCACACTCACGAGAAAATGGCTGGTCACTGGGATGCCCAGTCCCATGCTTTATGCAAATCAAATCAAAATAATTGCAAATGAAACTCCCCCGGGGCTGTTGTTAGTTGGAGGCACTCATTGTTTCGAGCAAGCCATGGATTGATGCTTGTTGGTGGAGGGCGAGTATAAACTTTACCATTATGTTTGGGAACTGCCTATAATGTGTGTAGCATGGAAGATATCGCCATCTCTTGGTTGTTATGTTGACAACGAAAGTATATCGCTCAAAATATTATTTATCTCTATTTCAAAATCAAGCTCTGGCACCTCTACAAATCCCTGCTTCCCTCTGCGAAGGGCCTATCTATTTACTTTTATGTTGAGTCATCACCCTCTTATTAAAAAGCACCAGCTGGAGAGCACCTCTGTCATTTGCATTCATTACTGATTAGTTTACATTGAGTATGACTTGACTGGATCTCTTTTACCATGAATTACAATGTCTAGTCAGTCCTTGATCTTTAAAGGTGCTCTGCATTTATGTTTTGCGGTCTCAGAAAGGGCTAGCGAGATACCATCTTGTTATATCATATTATGATTGTTTTGAGAAAGTGTTGTCATCCGAGATTTATTATTATTGCTCGCTAGTTGATTATGCCATTGATATGAGTAAACATGAGACCTATGCGTTATTGTGAATATGGTTAGTTCATAATCTTTGCTGAAAACTTGAATGTTGGATTTACATATTTACAACAACAAGAGCAAACAGAGTTTGTAAAAGTTTTTCTTTATCACTTTCATTTTATCAACTGAATTGCTTGAGGACAAGCAAAGGTTTAAGCTTGGGGAGTTGATACGCCTCCGTCGTATCTACTTTTCCAAACATTTTTGCCCTTGTTTTGGACTCTAACTTGCATGATTTGAATGGAACTAACCCGGACTGGCGCTGTTTTCAGCAAAATTGCCATGGTGTTATTTATCTGCAGAAACAAAAGTTCTCGGAATGACCTGGAACTTCATGGAGCATCTTTTTGGAAATAATAAAAAATACTGGCAAAATATCAAGACCTGGGGGGCACACCCTAGCCATGAGGGTGGGGGCGCGCCTGCCCCCCTGGACGCGCCCCCTACCTCGTGGGCCCCCTAGAGCTCCTCCGACCTCAACTCCAACTCTATATATTTGCTTTCGGGGAGAAATAATCAGAGAGAAGGATTCATTGCGTTTTACAATACGGAGCCGCTGCCAAGCCCTAAAACCTCTCGGGAGGGCTGATGTGGAGTCCGTTCGGGGCTCCGGAGAGGGGAATCTGTCGCTGTCGTCATCATCAACCATCCTCCATCACCAATTTCATGATGCTCACCACCGTGCATGAGTAATTCCATCGTAGGCTTGCTTGACGGTGATGGGTTGGATGAGATTTATCATGTAATCAAGTTAGTTTTGTTAGGGTTTGATCTCTAGTATCCACTATGTTCTGAGATTGATGTTGCTATAACTTTGCTATGCTTAATGCTTGTCACTAGGGCCCGAGTGCCATGATTTCAGATCTGAACCTATTATGTTTTCATGAATATATGTGAGTTCTTGATCTTATCTTGCATGTCTATAGTCACCTACTATGTGTTATGATCCGGCAACCCCGAAGTGACAATAATCGAGACCACTCACGGTGATGAACGTAGTATGAGGAGTTCATGTATTCAATATGTGCTAATGCTTTGTTCCGGTACTCTATTAAAAGGAGGCCTTAATATCCCTTAGTTTCCATTAGGACCCCGCTGCCACGGGAGGGTAGGACAAAAGATGTCATGCAAGTTCTTTCCATAAGCACGTATGACTATATTCGGAATACATGCCTACATTACATTGATGAATTGGAGCTAGTTCTGTGTCACCCTATGTTATGATTGTTACATGATGAACCGCATCCGGCATAATTCTCCATCATCGATCCAATGCCTACGAGCTTTTCATATATTGATTCTTCGCTTATTTACTTTTCCGTTGCTACTGTTACAATCACTACAAAACACCAAAAATATCACTCTTGCTACCGTTACTTTTGTTACCATTACCACTACTATCATATTACTTTTCTACTAAATACCTTGCCGCAGATACTAAGTTATCCAGGTGTGGTTGAATTGACAACTCAACTGCTAATACTTGAGAATATTCTTTGGCTCCCCTTGTGTCGAATAAATAAATTTGGGTTGAATACTCTACCCTCGGAAACTGTTGTGATCCCCTATACTTGTGGGTTATCAACCCCAACCCCGTGTGTCAGGCGGCGCGCACACCAAACACCACGGGGCGCGGGCGGCGCGGCCACTCACCCTCTGCTCTTACCCCCTGACAAACACGAGCCGCTGCTAGGGCCGCCAGCCACGCCGCGGCGATGGCGCCGCACACCAGGAGGGAGCAGGCGAACATGCGGGCCGCGCTCACAGTGGCACGGGAACTGCTGCGGTGCCGACTTATGGAGAGCGGCCGGGATGCACTGCTGGAACGCGTCGCCGAGCTCCTGGACGCAGAGGCCACGGGAGCACCACCTTTCTGCTACCAGCTCACGCCCCAGGCAGCGGCGGGATCCCATGACGGGCCTCGCCGCGCCCGCGTACCCCCAAGTGTGCCAGGGGGCTTCATCGACATCAGCATGGTCCACGACGGAGGGTGCCCCCTCGCATCCGAGCCACGTCAGATGGGCGCGGGCACGAGCGTCATAGCGCGCCCCCGTCAGAGCATCGCCTCGCCATCCTCAGGACAGCACGATGGGCTGAGCGACGTGGAGCGTGGGGCACTTCGGCAGAGGATGACCCCAGCTCGTTCCTCAGGCCTGGATGGGAGGAGGAGGCGTTAGGAGTTGAAGCCTTCTAGGAGCCGCCAGAGAGCCCCGTCAGCCACGCCGTTGACGACAGATACAGGGTACCATTAATCCCTCAGGGACAGGCTTTACACTAACCATGAGTCACAGATGAACCAGGTCGCGGTGCCGAACGATGGTTCCGGCACAGCGATGCCCGCCCCGACAGAAGAGACCCACTGGGGGCTTCGTGGAAGGGGCAGGAGCAAGGCCCCTCCCCGTGTCGCACGGAGCAAGGCAGCGCCCGGAGGTAGCCCCTCTGTCGGGGTGGCGTCCACGACCTTTCCTCGGGCAGAGGACCCGTGGTCGCCGGGGGTGCCGCTAGCGTCCCCTTTGCCCTCATTGGGCCATCCTGGTTTCCGGTCGTCCCAGCGATGGTAGGGGTGGCGCAAGGCGGGGCCTTCCTTAGGCGATATGAAGTAAGGCTCACGCCTGTGAAGATCGTCAGTCGTGACACTCTCACGTAATAATGGGAGGGGCTGTACACGCCCCGGAGCCTTAGGAGAGCTGCCCTCGGGCCTCGGGGGCTCCCTCCCACGCCCAGTGGCAGTACTTAGCTCCGCGCTGGTGAGAAGACGTCGAAGACTAGACTAGGCGCCAGACGGTGCCTTTTGCTTTGGATCTCTTTTCTGTAACCCTGCTTTCTGGATTTGGATTTAAGTTGAAGTTGAATTTTCATTTGATGCGCATGGGAGGATGCCTTTTCTCGTTCGAGCTATTTCTCGCAGTCTAGTTCTTGCCTTATTTCGGAGTTCGCGCCAGTCGCTCCCCCCTAGCGGGCTCCTCGCAAGCCGGGCTAAGCATGAAGCACATGAGCCATGCATGTGTCGGGCCGTGGCTGGCGCTCGCTTATCACACGGCCCTCTCGGGCGTGTCGACGAATTCCTCAGGAGCTTGTCAGAAACCCACAACCTCTTCAGCCGGTTTTGGGCTCGTCCAGGCTAAGGTAAACCGCGACAACAACCTTGCCCCAGCTTACGTAAGCTCGTGAAGGCGCGTACTCAATTTGACACAGAAGGATAAAAGCTGTGACTTGTTTACATGAGGGGCTCCGCCTCTCAAAATGCTCTTACAATCTTCCGAGGCCACGCCCAAGTTTTTACTGGGTAAACAGCAGGGAAACGAGGGATCAGCTGGATATGTCGCTCACCGCGTCTCCCATGTCATCTTCAGACGCACCACTGGCGTCGCTGTCGCCATCGTTGGCGTCGCCTCCACCTTCACCGGCGTCGGCGTCGCCGTCATCAACCATGTCGCCTTCGTCCACCGCAACCACTACCGCGTTGTCGTCAGAAGCGAAGGCCCTGACCAGCGCATCCATGTTGTCTTCGACCCATCACGTCAAGTTGCCCCGGATGGCTTCCGGTATGGGAGCAATGGCAGCGTCAAAATTGAAGTTGGGATCGATGTTCCGAAGGTGGCTGAAGACGCGGGAGAACACGCGCCCAAGCAGACTGCGACTCCTCTCTTCAACAAGCTGGCGAGCCCTTTCGAAACGATTCTACATGCGTGTCACCACATCGCGAAAGAAGTGGAGGTGACTAGCGTTGTCGGTTGCATGGGGATGAGGAGCATTCTCGTCGCAGATATGGCCCAGGGCAGTGTTGGCCCTATTCCTGAGGTCCTCGAGCATGGGGGCGTGCACACGCTCCAACGTCCACTGCTCGAGCACTTCGTCCTTGTTCTGCCGCGTGACCGACTCGGCGTCGGCGACTCACTGCCGAAGAGAGAGCAGCTCGGTGCGGGCGGAAGCCAGCTCAGCCTGCACCGAGGCCAAGGCGGATGCGGCGGCCTCCTCACGCCGCTTCACCTCGACCAACCTGGACTTGAGGGCAGCATTCCTATCAGCGGCCTCGGCTTCCACGAGCTTCAGCTTTAGGTTGTGCCTGCTCTCGAGATCAGCACGAGCCGTGGCCACCCGATGGCCGACCTCCTCCTGGGCCTGACCTCATGCGCGCCAACGTCATCCTCCGCCTGAGCAACCTGGCGCTCCCTCATATCCAACCGTTCAAGTTCTAGGCTGCGCTCCACGGCTTCCGGTGCCAGCACCTCCTCGCGCTTCTGGATCTCTTCCTCCTCGGCGTGCGACCCCCTCAATGACGCAAGGGCAGCCCTGCATGCCTCCACCTACTGATCCAAGACAGCGCTCCAGGCTTGGAGCTCCCACGCGTGTTTCTCCGCGGCCTCACGACGGCAGTCAGCTTCACGAGCCTCCTCTAGTGCTCGGGAGCAGGCCTCACGGGAGGCTACAAGGGAAGCCTCGGCCTTAATGTTATCCAGCTCACACTGGTGGCACCCAAGGTTCATGGCCACTTTTAGCTTGTGCCACTCCTCCGCCAACCGAAGACCCTCGGCCTCAAGGCACGCGTCGACACCCACAAGTTCTTCACCGAGTCGGTTCATCGTGCCCATCGCCTGCTGGAAGAGCTCATGACGAACGATGCTCCGCCCGCGCTTGAAGTCGAGCGCACGGCCCATCTCGCCCTCCTCTACGGGGGCTCTGTGCGACGCCCGACGCGGTGCGCCCCCTCTCAAAAGGGGGCTGGGGGCTGGCGCAGCCCCAGGCGCCAGCCGGCCCTCGCGAGGGGCCCGAACTGAACAGGGCCCGCTGCCTGAAGAAGACCCCAGGATCGAAGCCAGCCAGCCGCCGACCGTGACCAGGGGAGGAGCCCTTGGCACGCTTGTTGCGCTCCGAGCAAAGCCGCGGAGAAAGGACGGCGAAGGCGCAAGATCAAGGCGCCTTGATGACAGACCAACTCCAACGGTTAACCCCAAGCCATGGGCAGCGCACGAGACCACAGCGCTCGAGCTTGGCGGGTGCAATGGGACGAGAGGGAGTTGCTTCTCAGGAGATTTCACGGCCTTGGCAGCAGGGGTCCTGAGGGGACAATCGTCAGGAAGGAAAGCGGCACACAGAAGATCACCAAGATAAGGTACTTACTCGTCCACGGTGATATACTTCCTCTGTTTCAATGGCCCGAAGGTGCCGCTTCCACAGCTTGGGGACCCCTTTCTCTTGCGGAATTCTGCGAAGTCCACGCACAGCCGGCCAAAGTGCTGGACATGGAGGCCAACACGAGGCTCGGCTAGAGAAGTGTTCGGAGGGGCAGCCTCAGAAGCGCCAAGCTGAGAAGAGCTGGCCAGCTCTGCCTCATAGTGACTTGCCGAGGCCTGAGGAGCCCCGGCTGTGGGCTGTGTCGCCCCTTCAACCGCTGGCCCGGGGCAAGAGTCACGGGCCCCCGGGGTCGACGGTGCGGGAGCCCTGGGTGGCATCGGCATCTCGGCACCTTCACTATCGGTCCCTAGCGGTGTACGCCCCCTTGCGCCAACACTTGGGGTGAGCTCCACGCCAGCGTCTAGGAAAGGAACCATGACGATGGGGTTCTCGCGGGGCCCCACGAGGCCAGCTGGGCGTAGCCCCCACTCGTCGAAGGAGGGTGTCCGCTCCACGAAGGTCATCTTGTTTGAGCAGCGGTACAAAATACAACTCTTCCTCGGCAAGTCGTCCGGCAACGGGACGCCCGTCAGGACCTCAAGCACCATTAAATGCGCCTCATGGGGAGCTTAGACTCCTGAAGTCTCATGTGGTCCTGGCTGCTGAGCAAGGCCCAGATCGGTCGGGAGTGGCGCTGAGCGGAGCAATTCGGCGCCGGATGAACTCCCTCACCACCATAGGCGCAATCATGCCAAGGCCTCTGAGCCATCTCAATCTAAGCCAGACGGGGACAAGGCGTGGATCGGCGAGCCTCCGGTGGCACCAACCAGAGTTAGGAATGGTGGGACCTGACGGAGAAGAGAGCAGGGGGCTGAGCACCCTGGCGTCACCAAACAACCATCGTGTCCAGAACCCGCTCGCGGATGGTGGAAGCTTGAAGTCGATCCTGTCACCGACCGTCGTCGCCATGGCCTGAAAGCTCAGGCATCCGGAGCTCTGCCGAGGATCAACCAGGTGCAGAGAGAAGAAGTGGCGAAGAAGAGCCACGGAGGGAGCAATGCCTACCATGGACTCGCAAACGAAGGCGAAGACGGCAAGCAGGGTCACGGATTGGGGATCAAGGTGCAGCATATGGATCTGATAATGGGAAAGCACTGCGTTGTGGAAGGCGGAGAAAGGGGGACCAAGCCAGCCCAAAAGGCGTCCATGAAGAAGGGGACCTCACTGGCCGTCCGGTCAATGCGAGCACGGGAAGCAGGCCAAGCCACCGTCTCTCCCCACTCATTGAAGCTGGATGCAAGCATGGTGCACACCTTGCCCATGGCCTCATCGTTGAGCACCTGCGATCGGCCTACTGCGGGCTCAGCGGTCGGGGGCGCACTAGCCGCAGACAGAGGCTTCTTCCCCTTATCCTCTTGCGTCGGCGCCATGGCGATGGGGCGAGCAGAGCTAAGGTGTTATTGGAAAGAGGAGCAGAGTCTGGGGGAAGTAGAGGAATTGGAGGAGAATGGCACAAGCGATGGAAGAATAACCGTGTAGACCGCGGTGGCCGTTTAGCCAGGCGGGTATCAAGGCAGCGTGGGGAAGCGAAGACGCCCACGTCCAATCAACCGCCATGCATCGACCGAGGTTGCAACCTATTGGGGTCCGCGGCGCTCCGCACTGGACCCTTGGCTACGCCTCAAAGACAAGCCCGAGTGCGCCTTGGGCCCGGGGGCTACTGTCGGTGTTCTGGGAACAGGGGTCCCCAGACTTGCCTGCCTGTGGCCCATGGCGTGGCTTTGCTAGCAGGCTTGTATGGTCCATCTTCATCAACAAGGAATCAAGACCCTCACGAGGGTCCAAGCCTCACGAGGCGGACGACACAAGACCTCCTCTGGAGCGGCCTCACCAGGCTGGCTTGTGAGGGGCGGAGAGTTCAAGGCCGGGCAAACCTCGCGAGGTTCTCGTGACGTAAGCCATGATGGTCGAGACCAGGCGGGCGCCAGCGCGCGCAGTGTCCTTGTTTCCTCTTTGGTGCTAAGGGGGCAAGCGCAGGCGCGGGGTACCGAGGCATCAAGCGAAGGTTTCCATATTGGTGCAACGAGACCAAGACCAGAAGGATGGCAAGACGGAGGCCACCATGGAGCCCAAACGGCGTCACCACTAGAGCCTTTGGCAGGCGAAGAATGCTTTTGTCAGGATAGCCTGTACTAGCTGTTCCCTTTCAAATTGGTCGTTGTTGGCTCCCTTGCCGCTCAATATTTCGGGAGAGGACCAGGGCCTCTATAAATAGGACTAGCCACCACCATAGGCGGAGGGCGGATCATTAAGGCCATCCTCAGCCACACAAGTTCACCGAGCACAAGAACACCTCAACCTCAGGAGGTTGTTCTTCCCCTTGTACTGTTCATCCTCAGCCCAAGAGGCAATCCACCACCACCACACTTGAGTAGGGTATTACACCACAACGGTGGCCCGAACCAGTATAAATCTTGTGTCCTTTGTGTTGCGAGTTCGTCAAGTTAGTTCATGAGATCTAGGTGAAGTTAGGACACGGATCGATACGGGGGGAGATCTTCGTGCACACCCCAGTGTTCGAACCTTAAGGGTTTTGCCGGAACCCGTGATCCGACAAATAACATACAGAAGCACACAAACAAAGAATCAAAAAGAAAACTGAAGAAAAGACTTATGAAAACTCCAAAAGTATCCAAATAAAACATCTGTACAGCATGAAATTATAATAGTAGTAAAAATTGTGTGTTTTGATCTTAATAGAAAGCACACGTGACGAGCTTCGATTTGCAAAAAGAAACACTCCAATCGGAGTTACAAAACTCAAACTATAGCTAAACAAAGTTTAAACCAGATCTGGACAAAATCAAACTTTAAAACTTTAAAAATATTATTAGGTTGATTATCTGGATAAAGGGGATCATGAAGAAGAATTTGGCGTTGGTTTCGTTGAATTTGGACAAACGATTTAAAAGTTGTGAGGGTTGAAAACCAGGGTCTAAACTATAAGAAAAACTATTTGCATTTGGGTCCTTGGCTACGAGACAAAGAAACTAAAGGGCAAACGTCCGCTACAGAAGCATAAGCGACGAATTCGTTCGCTGCCGAGGCTAAACTAGCGAGCGTCCGCTAAATAGAAAAAATGTTTAAAAACGAATCGATTTGGATCGCCAGATCTAGATCGGACGGACAAGGGGGAGCGACGATTACCGCGGTGGTCGCCGAAGTTGGGGAAGGCGGTGGCGGCTTCGGACGGGGACGGCGGCTTCGGCAGCGGCTTCGGACGGCAGCTCCGGCGGCGGTGGATGCTGCTCGGGGCGGCGAGGCGAGCTGCGGTGGCAGCTTCTGTTGCGGCGGCGGTGGATGCGGCGCGGCTCCTGCTGCTTCGACTTGGGGAGAGAGAGGGTCGGGGTCGGGGTATTTATAGGAGGGAGGGGAGGCGATGGGTTGGCGGAGGGGGAAAGGGCGAGGGAGGAGTCCAGGTCGGCGGCGACATCCGATGGCGGCACGGCAGCGTGCTCGGGCAGGACTCCCGCTCGGGGTCGAGGACGACGCGGCACGCTGGGCTAGGCCGCGGCCTGGCTGGCGAATTGGGACGGCCCGGTCCGGCGGCTAAAGATTTTTTTTAAAAAACTTTTCCAGAAATAAGAAAGATACGAAAACTATAATAAATATATATCCTAAAATAGCAGAAAAATTCACATATAATTAGGGTCTTATTATTGACCGTGCGAACATTTTTCTGGCCTAAATGTCTAAATTAAAAACAAACACTTTAGTACCGATAAAATTTGCATAAAATAAATATTTTTGCAAATAAAATCAAATAAACATATTTTGATTCAAAATTCAATTTCCAATATTTATTTTATGTTTTTGAAGAAGCCATGTTATCTTCTCTCTTTATTTTATTTATTTTGAAAATATTGGAAATTGAAAATTGATGAAAATCAAATTTGATCCAAACCCCACTTTGGAAAATAAAACATGGGTCTTTTGGGAAACTTCCAACTCTCTCATTTGGTCCTTGAGTTGCTTAAAGTCCCTTGGATCAATTTCCAACAAAACAAAATTCAAAAATGCACAAATTATGAATTCATATGAATGGTCTAAATAATAATGTCCAAATTGAAAATTGGGATCTTACAATGGCTTCTGCGGGCTGTTCTCTCTTCAGCTCGATCTTCATCAACCAAGAATCCTCTTCCAAGTTGTTGGAGGAAGAACAAGACATTATGCCTGGCTCAACAGATCTCGCTGAAAATAACAAGAAAAGAAAACAGAGGATTTCTCCGTGATACGGTGATCAACAGGTCCGGGAAGTATATATAGATTTTTTTATCTTGTGGGACAAGCAAACGAAAGAAAAACAGAGTGCGGAAGGTGTCCCAAGTGGGCACAACCCACCTGGGTACGCTAGGCATGCCTGGCGCGCCCTGGTGTCTTGTGCCCACCAGGGTACACTTCCTGATAGTTTCTTATTTTCCTATTTTTCTAAATATTCCAAAACTGACAAAAAATATTTTTGCAGATTTTTCGGAGTCTCTTTACTTACCATATCACGTACCTCCTTATTTACACGATTCTAGTGTTCCGGAAGGACTCTTTTATGTATTGTTCCACCGTCATAGTTTGGATAATATTACTATCAACGTTAATGGGCGTACCTGAGATATAATGTTTTATTCGTTGCCTATTGACAAATTTCGCGTTACTACCTTCAGCATTATTTATTTTGATGGCCCTAGACCGACAAACCTCCTTGATAACATAGGGGCCTTCCCATTTTGAGAGGAGTTTTGCTGCAAAGAATCTGAAACGAGAGTTGTACAAGAGAACATATTATCTGACTTTAAACTCACGCTTTTGGATTATTTTTTCATGCCATCTTTTAACTCTTTCTTTGAATAATTTTGCATTTTCATAAGCTTGGGTTCTCCATTCATCTAATGAGCTAATATCAAATAACCTCTTTTCACCAGCAAGTTTGAAATCACAATTAAGCACTTTGATTGCCCAATATGCTCTATGTTCTAACTCAAGAGGCAAATGACAAGCTTTTCCATAAATCATTTTAAAAGGAGACATACACATTGGATTTTTATATGTTTTTCTATAAGCCCACACTGCATCATCTAATTTCTTAGACCAATTCTTCCTGGACCTATTGACAGTCTTTTGCAAAATTAATTTTATTTCTCTATTGCTAAGTTCAACTTGACCACTAGACTAAGGATGATAAGGTGATGTAATTATATGGTTAACATCATACTTGGCAAGCATTTTACGGAAAGCACCATGAATAAAGTGTGAGCCACCATCAGTCATTAAATATCTAGGGACTCCAAACCTTGGGAAAATAACTTCCTTAAGCATTTTAATAGAGTTGTTGTGATAAGCACTACTAGTTGGAGTAGTTTCTACCCATTTAGTAACATAATCAACAGCAACCAAAATATGTGTATACCAATTAGAGGAAGGAAAAGGTCCCATGTAATCAAATCCCCAAACATCAAATGGTCAATAGCAAGTGAATAATTCATAGGCATTTCTCGACGCTTAATGATATTACCTATTCTTTAACATTCATCACAAGATAAGACGAACTTACGGGCATCCTTGAAGAGAGTAGGCCAATAAAATCCAGATTGCAATACCTTGTGAGCAGTTATATCTCCAGCATGATGCCCTCCATAAGCTTTGGAGTGACATTTCCATAGGATTTGTCCCTGTTCATGCTCAGGTACACAATGTCTAATAATACCATCTACTCCTTCTTTATAAAGATATGGGTCATCCCAAAAGTAATGTCTTAAATCATAGAAGAATTTTTTTTGTTGGTATGTAAAGCTAGGTGGTAAATATTTAGCAACAATGTAATTAGCATAGTCAGCAAACCAAGGAGTACTGTGAGCAACATTCATTGCAGCTAACTGCTCATCAGGAAAATTATTGATACGTCTTCGTCGTATCTACTTTTTCCAAACACTTTTGCCCTTGTTTTGGACTCTAACTTGCATGATTTGAATGGAACTAACCCGGACTAACATTCTTTTCAGCAGAATTGCCATGGTGTTATTTATGTGCAGAAACAAAAGTTCTTGGAATGACCTGAAACTTCACGGAGCGTCTTTTTGGAAATAATAAAAAAATACTAGCAAAAGATCAAGACCAGGGGCCCATACCCTAGACACGAGGGTGGGGGCGCGCCGGCCCCCCTGGGCGCGCCCCCTACCTCGTGGGCCCCCTGGAGCTCCACCGACCTCAACTCCAACTCCATATATTCACTTTCAGGGAGAAAAAAATCAGAGAGAAGGATTCATCGTGTTTTACGATACGGAGCTGCCGCCAAGCCCTAAAACCTCTCGGGAGGGCTGATCTGGAGTCCGTTCGGGGCTACGGAGAGGGGGATTCGTCGCCGTCGTCATCATCAACCATCCTCCATCACCAATTTCATTATGCTCACCGCCGTGCGTGAGTAATTCCATCATAGGCTCGTTGGACGATGATAGGTTGGATGAGATTTATCATGTAATCGAGTTAGTTTCGTTAGGGTTTGATCCCTAGTATCCACTATGTTCTGAGATTGATGTTGCTATGACCTTGCTATTCTTAATGCTTGTCACTAGGGCCCGATTGCCATGATTTCAGATCTGAAGCTATTATGTTTTCAAATGTATGAGAGTTCTTGATCCTATCTTGCAAGTCTATAGTCACCTACTATGTGTTATGATCCGGCAACCCCGAAGTGACAATAATCGGGACCACTCCCGGTGATGATCGTAGTTTGAGGAGTTCATGTATTCACTATGTGTTAATGCTTTGGTCCGGTACTCTATTAAAAGGAGGCCTTAATATCCCTTAGTTTCTGCTAGGACCCCGCTGCCACGGGAGGGTGGACAAAAGATGTCATGCAAGTTCTTTTCCATAAGCACGTATGACTATATTCGGAATACGTGCCTACATTACATTGATGAATTGGAGCTAGTTCTGTTTCACCTTATGTTATGACTGTTACATGACGAACTGCATCCGGCATAATTCTCTATCACTGATCCATTGCCTATGAGCTTCCCATATATTGTTCTTTGCTTATTTACTTTTCCATTCCTATTGTTACAACCACTACAAAATACCAAAAACATTACTTTTGCTATCATTACCGTTTGCTACCGTTACCACTACTATCATATTCCTTTGCTACTAAACACTTTGCTGCAGATATTAAGTTTCCAGGTGTGGTTGAATTGACAACTCAACTGCTAATACTTGAGAATATTCTTTGGCTCCCCTTGTGTCGAATCAATAAATTTGGGTTGAATACTCTACCCTCGAAAACTATTGCGATCCCCTATACTTGTGGGTTACCAAGACTATTTTCTGGCGTCGTTGTCCGGGAGCATAGCTCTGTTCTTTGAGTCACTTGGGATTTATATCTGCTTATCATTATGAAGAACTTGAGAGATCCAAAAACCAAGATTTATCCCTCAACTACGAGGGGGGTAAGGAACTGCCATCTAGCCCTGCACTTGATTCACCTTCTGTTCTGAGTAAGCTTGCGACACCTAAACCTGCTTCTGCTATTCGTTCTGATATGTCGCATGTTATTGATGATGCCACTTCTTCTATGCATGATACTTATGATGAAACTACTTCTATGCTTGATACTACTATGCCACTTGGTGAATTTCTTGATGAACAACTTGATAGGGTTAGAGAGAATGAAATTATTGAAACTGATAAAATTGATGAAAGTGATGATGAAGACTCTTCCCCTAGTAAATATGAATCGCCTGTTATTCCTGAAGGTTATGTTTTGAAAAAAGAAGCTGCTCTAGCTATTTTAGCTTGCAAAGATAGATACGAGCTCAAGAGGTTATTAGCTAAATGCAAGCAGCAATCTCTTAATGCTAGAATGAAACCTAGCCCTGCTTTTGCTACTTCACCTATCTGTGTTACTGATAAGGATTATGAATTCTCTGTTGATCCTGATATAATTACTTTGGTTGAATCTGATCCTTTTCATGACTATGAATCTGAAACTGTTGTGGCACATCTTACAAAATTAAATGATATAGCCACCCTGTTCACTAATGATGAGAAATCTCGCTACCTTTATATCCTTAAAATATTTCCGTTCTCATTAAAGGGTGATGCTAAGATATGGTTTAATTCTCTTAATCCTGGTTGTGTGCGTAGTCCCCAGGATATGATTTATTACTTCTCTGTTAAATATTTCCCTGCTCATAAGAAACAAGCTGCTTTAAGGGGTATATACAACTTTGTGCAAATTGAAGAAGAGAGTCTCCCACAAGCTTGGGGGAGGCTTCTCAAGTTACTTACTGATTTGCCTGATTATCCTCTCAAGAAAAATGAAATACTTGATATCTTTTATAATGGACTAACCGATGCTTCTAGAGTTTACCTGGATAGTTGTGCTGGTTCTGTTTTCAGGGAAAGAACACTGGATGAAGCTGAAATTCTATTGAATAGTATGTTGACAAATGAAAATAATTGGACCCTTCCTGAGCCAGCTCCTGAGCCAATTCCTGAGCCTATTCCTAAACCAACTCCGAAGAAAAGAGGTGTTCTATTTCTCAGTCCTGAAGATATGCAAGAGGCAAAGAAATCAATGAAAGAAAAGGGTATAAAAGCTGAAGATGTTAAGAATTTACCACCTATTGAAGACATACATGGTCTTAATTTACCGCCTGTTGAAGAAACATATGATCTTAATCCATCACCTATTGACACAGGTAGTAAAGGTAAATTCTCTCTATAGATATGATAAAGCTGAAATCCCTCCTACTAAGTTTGCTAGTCAATGTTTGGATGAATTTGATAATTTTATGGTTAAGCAAGAAGATTTTAATGCTTATTTTGGTAGATAATTAAAACAAAATGCTTATATGATTGAACACTTGGGTGATTATATGTGTAGAGTTAAAGGTGAACTTAAACTCATTAGTAAACATGCTTCTATGGTTACCACTCAAGTAGAACAAGTACTTAAGGCTCAAAATGATTTGCTCGGTGAATTGAGTAGTAGGAATAATGACTATGTTGTTAGAGTGGCTACTAGAACCGGTAAAATGACTCAGGAAGCTTTGTATCCTGAAGGCCACCCTAGGAGAATTGAGCAAGATTCTCAAAGAAATAATATAGATGCACCTAGTCCTTCTAAAAGGAAGAAAAAGAAAAATGATAGGACTTTGCATGCTTCTAGTGAACCAATTGCCGAAACACGTGAGAATCCAAATGATATTTCTATTTCTGATGCTGAAACACAATCTGGTAATGAACTTGAAACTAGTGATAATGTTAATGATAATGTTCATGATGATGCTCAACCTAGTAATGATAATGATATAGAAATTGAACCTGCTGTTGATCTTGAGAACCCACAATCAAAGAATCAATGTTATGAGAAGGAAGACTTTGTTGCTAGGAAACACGGAAAGGAAAGAGAGCCTTGGGTTCTGAAACCCATGCCTTTTCCTCCCAAACCATCCAAGAAAAAGGATGATGAGGATTTTGAGCGCTTTGCTAAAATGATTAGGCCTATCTTTATGCGTGTGCGATTAACTAATAATCTCAAAATGAATCCTTATGCTAATTATATGAAAGAAATTATTACTAATAAAAGAAAGATACTTGTCAGGACCCCGATTCCAAGTCACATCGATCTAGCCGGTAACACCTCATATCACATTGCGGCCTCACGCACGGTATCCCCACGGGTGTCGCCTTACCATGGGCCGGGACCATTTGCGCCTTTTGACTCACGTATATGATAGTGTTGCTAGCATCCATATGACAGAGAACCCGGGCCGACATGGCTAGTCATGAACCCAAAGCGGCACAGACCTATGGGGACAGGTATACATGAATCACATCGAGCATGTCGGTCAACAGCGTGTGAATCCGGTCTGTAGCATTGGGCTAACAGGACTCCGGGGAACCCGGGCTGTAGTAGGCTAGGCAGGACTCCGGATGTCACCGCGTTTCATTTCCCAAAAGGGACAGATATAGGAACGAAGTGAAACACATGCCGGCCAGTCAAGTGTCCTGAGCAGTAGTGCTGGCTAGCAGGACTCCGGTGAACTGGGCTATAGCGGACTACTATGGCTCAAGGAGCACTAGACTACATTTCCCCATAAGAGAGGCTGCCAAGGATAAACAACTAGATTGTCAGATCCCACACATACCAAGCATTTCAATCACACACACAATATGCTCGATATGTGCAAATACAACATGGCATCACAACAAAACTCTACAACTCAAGAACTTTATTTAAAGGCTCTAGAGAGACATACATAACATGTTCATACAGGTAGGGGTCACATGACCCGACACTCAAGTCATACAAGCATACAAGCACATGCGGAAGAAAATAGCCTGAGTACAGACACTAGAAAGAAAGAAGGCTTGTCGAAGCCTGTCTATCTACATAGGGCCCTCCATGCCCAGGATCACCACCTGGGTGGAAAGTTACTCATCGACGACGAGGTCTACATAAAACCCATCGGAGGGGGTGGTGTTGTCGTATGAAAACAGTAATTAAAGCAACATGAGTACAAAGGTACTCAGCAAGTCTTACAACAGAACCTACTATACATGCTCATTCTTAAGAAGGAGGTGGAGTTATTGCAGCAAGCCAGCTTTGACTCTTGGCTAAGCTATCCTACGAGACACCCCTAGTAAAATATTTTTCGCACACGAGTCCAATAATCACCAACACAATATTCCACCGGGGATCCTCCCTCGTCATCCTACGAGAGGGCCATCCTCGGTACTCACACTTATCTTGAGTCTTTTAGTAGTAACCATTAACTTGTCTATGAACTGTATAGGCAACCAAGTAGTCCTTTACCGCGGGCGCGGCTATTCGAATAGTTTTACACCCTGCAGGGGTGTACTTCGTCACACATGTTTCCACCACTTAGCGTTTGCACACGACATGTGCTCGGCAGACTTCAAGCGAAAGCCGACGTGGGTGTAGACCACGACCTGACTAACCGCACAAGTCTCTAGTCCAGGTTTATCGCCTATTCGGGTTCCATCCGCAAGGAAATCCGGCTGTGGTGTCCTTAACGGCCCCAAACAATGTGTATAGGGTCCCGAGACGCCAAACGGGCGCCCGGCATACCTGGCCACAGTGTATCTACCGCATCATAGCCCACCCCTAGGGTCAGCGCTACGCACGGCCGCCAACACATAACCTACAAACACCAGAAACTAGTTGCAACTCCTGGACAAAGGACGAGAGGGGTCAATAAGTTGAGTGGGGTCATATTTCAGGGCCCAATGTGTGGTAGTAGCTGAATCGTAAATCACGCATACAGAACTCAGTTCTTATGGACGGCCTCAATGAAACAGCCCACCATGTACTCCTACATGGCCTCTCATCGATACCTTTACCAAATCATGTTCAACACATCTCTCACATTACCAACATAATCATTTCACTCTAGCCCATCACCAAGATGAACCAGACCCGACTCAACTCTCAGCATAGCAGGCATAGCAAGGTAGGAAACACATACATGGCTCAGTCAACTCCTACACATGCTAATGGGTTTCATCTAGTTACTGTGGCAATGACAGGTCATGCAGAGGATAAGGGTTCAACTACCATAGCACACAGCAGTTTGAAATGTTGTTGTCTTAATGCAGTAAGTGAGAGCAGAAGCGAGAACATGGGATTGTATCGATATGATCAATGGGGTTGCTTGCCTGATGCAGTGGTAGTAGGGTACTGCCATTCAGCTGGATACTCGGAATTATCCTCGGAGGCAGAACCTACCACGAAGGACACCACAGAACACAATCATAACATGGCAATATGCAATAGTATGATGCATGCTATGACATGGCAATATGAGGTGTCCTGCCTAATGCAATGTGAAACAAGTTGAAATGGGTCCATTTGAATCAAAGATTCAAATAGAAGCTTAAGTTCGTATGCATTATAAGTGTATTACCTTGTTTCACCTAAACAGCAAGGTTAAATTGTTTTGTCATGCATGAAACCATTGCAGATGGAAAGGTTGAATTTTTCTGATCAAATTTGATATATAAATCTTTTCAATCTGAGTTATAGATTATTTTCTATGATTTTAGAAGTTTTGGTTATTTTCTGGAATTTCCTATATAAGAATAAATCCAGAAAAGGATTTACTGCGTCAGCCTGGCGTCAGTGTGATGTCAGTGGGTCAAAGGCGCCAGCCCAGGTCAAACCTGACTGGTGGGCCCCATCTGTCAGTGTCACAACTAACTAATAGAGTTAGTTAGTGTTTCGTTAGCACTAAACTAGGTTAGTTAGGCCCTGGGCCCACATGTCAGTGAGTCAACCTGTTAACTAAAATAATTAGTGTTAACTAAACTAATTCTAATTAGACAGGGGCATGGCCCACACGTCAGTGACTCAGGGGGGGTCAACCTGGGCCCACATGGTGTCAAACAGGGTCAAACTCGTCGGCGTTTAGCCGTCGGCGAGGCCAGACACGGCGGAGCAGCGCGGGATTCACCTACAGGGTGCCGTTCGGCGTGCGGAGCACAGCTATGGGATGCGGATGCTCGTCCGCATCCAACCAGGGTGGTGGCGCGGCCGGGGGGTGGCCGGATTGGCGCCGGCGACGAGCTTGGCGGCAGCCGAAGCTCGGGTGTAGGTGGGGATGATGCTGTGGTGCGCAAACGAGCGCGGCGAGGTGCTACGGGGGTTCTACGTGATGCGGGGAGCGCGTTGGGGGCATGCCCGGGACCAAATGGTCACCGGAGCATCGCCGGCGACGAGCGCGGGCGGTGGCGCGTGCAGGTGAGCATGGTGTAGTCGCTACGGAGTGCAAAAGAGGAAACGGAGAGGATGGGGAGATGGTTGAGCTCACAGGGGTCTCGACGAGGCAGTCAGCGGGGTCGGGGGCGAGCTGATGCGGCGAGGACGGCGAAGGGGATCTCCGGTGGCCGGAGTTGGGGAAGACGAGGTCGGGGCGGTTCTAGAGCGGGCGAGCGCTCGGGGCTCGGCCTGCTCGACCTAGTCGATGGCGACGGAGCTCGTGGACACGACGGCGCGGCGCGAGGATGACGGAGGGCGCGGCTACGGCGACGGTGCGGCGGCAGAGGCGTCGGCCATGGTGGGAGAGGGCGAGGGAGATGGAAGGGGGGTGAATGGAGAGGTCTGCAGGGTCGGGGCGACGACGTGGAGGTCGTCCAGGTGTCCAGGGGCGCGGGCGGCAAGCAGGTGGCGCCGTGGCGAGCCCAGGCACGCCGGCGCTCACCTCCTGCCTGCCTGCCTGGCGAGAGGAAGCAGCTGACTGGCCATGGGCCAGTACAGTGCTGGGCCGCCAGGTGGGCTGGCTGGGGGGGGGGGGGTTAGCCAGGTTAGTCCTTTTCTCTCTTTTTCTGTTTTTATTTATTCTGTCTTGTGTTTTGGAATAGTAAAAATACTATTTCATTTAGAAAAACCCTGGAAATAATCAGAGGCACATTTGAAAATATTCTCAACAGCCTAAAATTACTTTCAGGATTATTTGGGCATTTAAATTATTTTATAGCATTTAAATGCCCAAATGCAAATACTATATGGATTAATCCAATGACCTTAGGATGTCCTAGAAAAATGTTCACCATTTTTGTCAAAGGTTTTAACCCAAAACAAAATGGGTGCACTTTTTAGAAGGGCATTTCAGGTTCATGGAAAAAGTTTTTAGTAAACCCTAGTTGTTCCAAGGGGGTGCTGGGGGTTCTGTCATCCCCATTTGATCTTTTTGGGAAAATTAAACATGATGCAATCACTCTAATGCATGAACTAGCAAGGGTGTGACAATACCGGAAGCTGAAATTTCCACCATGCTTGCTAATTATACTTTTAAGGGTGGAATACCAAAGAAACTTGGGGATCCAGGAGTACCGACTATACCATGCTCCATTAAAAGAAACTATGTTAAAACTGCTTTATGTGATCTTGGAGCCGCTGTTAGTGTTATGCCTCTCTCTTTATATCGTAGACTTGATTTGAATAAGTTGACACCTACTGAAATATCTTTGAAAATGGCTGATAAATCAACTGCTATACCTGTCGGTATTTGTGAGGATGTGCTATTGTGGTTGCAAACGTTACTATTTTAACGGACTTTGTTATTCTTGATATTCCCGTGGATGATACTATGTCTATTATTCTTGAAAGATCCTTTTTGAATACTACAGGGGCTGTTATTGATTGCAACAAAGGCAATGTCACTTTTCATGTTAATGGTAATGAGCATACAGTACACTTTCCGAGGAAACAACCTCAAGTCCACGGTATCAATTCTATTGGAAAATTTCCATCGATTATTTTTTGGAGGTTTAGAATTTCCTCTTCCTACTGTCAAGAAGAAATATGATATTCTTATTTTTGGGGATGTGCATATCCCCGTTGAGGTAACCTAGTGTTATTCGAAAATTCTCCTGTTCCATGTTATTCGGAATGAGTTTGTTAACAAGACTTGATCAACCTTGTGAATGGGTTCCTTTTGATGATCATGAGATGGATGAATTTAGAAAACACAACCCTCTATACCCTCTTTTTACTTTCTGTTATTCATATTAAATAAAATAAAAATAGTATTTTCTGTCTGTTATCTGAATTATCCATGCAATATAAAAATACCCCGAAAATAAAAGTTCTCCAAATGCCCTGAAATTTAAATATGAATTTTTCTGGAATATCTGAGAATATCTGGCACTGAGAACACAACAGGGGGAGCAAGCACCTGGCCACGAGGGTCCAGGGCGCGCCCACACCTCCAGGGCGCGCCCCCTGCCTCGTGGGCCCACGGTGGACCTCCTCCACTTATTCATGCACCCACACACTCCTTCCTCCCACAAACACCATTATCCAGTTCAAACCCGAGTCCAAGCTCAATTTGTTGCCATTTTCGATCTCCTTGCTCAAAGCACCTCTCACAAAACTTCTTGGGGGATTGTTCCTTGGTATGTGACTCCTCCATAGGTCCAATTTGTTTTTGTTCTAGTGATCTATTCATTGCAAATTTGTGCTGCCTAGGTGACCATGTTCTTGAGCTTGCATGTCAAATTTATATGGTTCCAAGTAGTTCTAATGCATGATATAGGCTCTAGGCACTTGTAGGGGTTGTTGCTATCAATTTTGTTGAGCTTGGTTCACTTTTATTTGAAGTTACTAAAAAATTTAGAAATTTTTCAGAGGAAGAAATATGTTTAGGAAAATGTACCAAGGTGGTTCTTCAAGGAAGCAAGGACCCAGGCTTGCAATGCGTGATGCTGACGATGAGCCACCAAGGGACGCTCCAGTGCGGCCTTGTGATTGGCCTTCGGAAAACTTTATGGATCGAGCAGGAATTAAGGAAGAATTTAACGCATATTTGCGTAACGCTGATCTTGTGAGCTTCAAGGAAGAAAAATGCCGTCAGTACCACTATCTCACTAGTTCCTTTGTGAGGAGGTTTGAATTTTCATCTTCACGTAATTCTCAAACTGTCCTGTTTGATCTTTATGAAAATTCTTACACTATGGACCTAGAGGACTTTACCACTGCTTGCAAACTTCCACAATGGGGTAGTACTAGTGAACCTCGCAAATCTGAATTTAGAGATTTTCTTGGTAGTATAACTGTGGGAGGATCTAGAGATATAGCACAAGCTACCATAGGGACCATTCATTTTCCTACTATACATTATTTTGCTCTCTTCATAGGTAGATGCATTAACGGTAAAGATGAAGCATGTCACATGTGTGTCCCTGACCTTAGTATTCTTAGGACTGCTATGTTAGGAGATAAATCTTATAATTTGGGAGCCATTGTTGCATGTAGGTTGCATCTTAATAGATTTAATGGAGATTTCTTTGGTGGAATTTATGCAACCCACATAGCTAATTTTCTTAGTATAACCATACGTGAGGATGATATTGAGTTGCCCCCTGCTTATTTGGATTATGAGGCTATGGCTCGTCATTAGTTTGTTGAGAGGAACGATCGGTTCCTCCAGTACCAACTAATCTTTCACAGACGACGCACCTATCACGTCGGTCTCCCTGCTTCTACTTTCTTTGACTTTCAAGCAAAAGGGAGATATTCTATAACTAGAGAGGAGGTGGAAGAGTATAAGAGGAGAGCTAAGATAGCTCGCCTCCAAGCTGCAGCCCACGCTGCAATGACTGCTGCATCACAGTATGACCCCAGTTACAACTTTGGATATCCGCCAGGCCATCCGTGGCATTAGACCAACTTAGGCCAAAAGCCTAAGCTTGGGGGAGTACGTATTTCTCACCGACATTACATTTATGTTCACACACTCATTGCTAGATGTCAGTGCTCATACTTTTTCATTGTATCATCCATGCTAGTTCATTTTCTTTTCTTATGCTTTCTTCTTGTGTGTTTAATAAACCTTAAGAAAAACCAAAAAATTAGTTGTAGCTTTTAGCTAGTTTTAATTTCCATGCTTGTAGTAGTAACTAACAAGAAAACCCAAAAAGATTTCATGTTCTTCTTTTGCTTGTTGGGAGCTTTCCCGTGTAAATAGTTTTATTTCTTTTCTTTTCTTTGGGGGTCGATAGGAGAAGACCATGATTAAATTGTTAAAGTGGCTCTTATATGCATTGTTCCTGATTTAACCAAGAGCCCATATTGCCTTGTCTTCTCCTTTTTATTGAATGATCGCAGATTCCATCTCAGTTCAATGCACGTGCACTCTTAATATTATTCACATCGTTTGGTCGTGCAAGTGAAAGGCAATTATGACGATATATGATGGACTGAATGAGATGAGAAAAGCTAGTATGAACTCGACCTCTCTTGTTTTTGTAAATATGATTAGTTCATCGTTCCCGATTCAGCCTATTATGAATAAACATGTTTGCAATGGCAACTAGAGATCATAGTTTCTTATGCCATGCTTAATTAGCTAGGAGCTTATAATGGTTTACCTTGCGTGCCAACATGCTATTAAAATGGTTGTGATGTGGTATGATAGGGTGGTATCCTCTATTGAACGATTCGAGTAGCTTGACTTGGCACATGTTCACGCATGTAGTTGAAATAAAATCAACATAGCATGTACGATATTTATGTTCATGGTGCATTATATCGTACTCATGCTTGCATTCGGTGTTGATTAATTTTAATGCATGTTCATGACTGTTGTCGCTCTCTAGTTGGTCGCTTCCCAGTCTTTTTCTAGCCTTCACCTGTACTAAGCAGGAATACTGCTTGTGCATCCAACTCCATAAACCCCAAAGTTGTTCCATATGAGTCCACCATACCTACCTATATACGGTATCTACCTGCCGTTCCAAGTAAATTTGTATGTGCCGAACTCTAAACCTTCAAATAAACATCTTGTTTTGTATGCTCGAATAGCTCATGTATCAACTAGGGCTGTCTGTATCTTCCATGTTAAGCGGGTTATTCTCAAGAGGAGGGGACTCCGCTTCTCACTCACGAGAAAATGGCTGGTCACCGGGATGCCCAGTCCCATGCTTTATGCAAATCAAATCAAAATAATTGCAAACAGAACTCCCCCTGGGACTCTTGTTAGTTGGAGGCACTCGTTGTTTCGAGCAAGCCATGGATTGATGCTTGTTGGTGGAGGGGAGTATAAACTTTACATTTCTGTTTGGGAACCGCCTATAATGTGTGTAGCATGGAAGATATTGCCATCTCTTGGTTGTTATGTTGACAAAGAAAGTATACCGCTCAAAATATTATTTATCTCTATTTCAAAATCGAGCTCTTGCACCTCTACAAATCCCTGCTCCCCTCTGTGAAGGGCCTATCTTTTTACTTTTATGTTGAGTCATGACCCTATTATTAAAAAGCACCAGCTAGAGAGCACTTGACTGGATCTCTTTTACCATGAATTACAATGTCTAGTCAGTCCTTGATCTTTAAAGGTGCTCTGCATTTATGTTTTGCGGTCTTAGAAAGGGCTAGCGAGATACCATCTTGTTATATCATATTATGATTGTTTTGAGAAAGTGTTGTCATCCGAGATTTATTATTATTGCTCTCTAGTTGATTATGCCATTGATATGAGTAAACATGAGACCTATGCGTTATTGTGAATATGGTTAGTTCATAATCTTTGCTGAAAACATGAATGCTGGCTTTACATATTTACAACAACAAGAGCAAACAGAGTTTGTAAAAGTTTTTCTTTATCACTTTCAGTTATCAACTGAATTGATTGAGGACAAGCAAAGGTTTAAGCTTGGGGGAGTTGATACGTCTCCATCGTATCTACTTTTCTAAACACTTTTGCCCTTATTTTGCACTCTAACTTGCATGATTTGAATGGAACTAACCCGGACTGACGCTGTTTTCAGCAGAATTGCCATGGTGTTATTTATGTGCAGAAACAAAAGTTCTCGGAATGACATGAAACTTCACGGAGCGTCTTTTTGGAAATAATAAAAAATACTGGCAAAAGATCAAGACCAGGGGGCCCACACCCTAGACACGGGGGTGGGGGCGTGCCTGCCCCACTGGGCGCGCACCCCTACCTCGTGGGCCCCCTGGAGCTCCACCGACCTCAACTCCAACTCCATATATTCACTTTTGGGGAGAAAAAATAGAGAGAAGGATTCATATCGTTTTACGATACAGAGCTGCCACCAAGCCCTAAAACCTCTAGGGAGGGCTGACCTGGAGTCCGTTCGAGGCTCCGGAGAGAGGGATTTGTCGCTGTCGTCATCATCAACCATCCTCCATCACCAATTTCATGATGCTCACCGCCGTGCGTGAGTAATTCCATCGTAGGCTCGCTGGACGGTGATGGATTGGATGAGATTTATCATGTAATCGAGTTAGTTTTGTTAGGGTTTGATCCCTAGTATCCACTATGTTCTAAGATTGATGTTGCTATGACCTTGCTATGCTTAATGCTTGCCACTAGGGCCCGAGTGCCATGATTTCAGATCTGAACCTATTATGTTTTCATCAATATATGAGAGTTCTTGATCCTATCTTGCAAGTCTATAGTCACCTACTATGTGTTATGATCCAGCAAAACCGAAGTGACAATAATCGGGACCACTCCCGGTGATGACCGTAGTGTGAGGAGTTCATGTATTCACTATGTGTTAATGCTTTGGTCTGGTAATCTATTAAAAGGAGACCTTAATATCCCTTAGTTTCCGCTAGGACCCCGCTGCCACGGGAGGGTAGGACAAAAGATGTCATGCAAGTTCTTTTCCATAAGCACGTATGACTATATTCGGAATACATGCCAACATTACATTGCTGAATTGGAGCTAGTTCTGTGTCACCCTATGTTATGATTGTTACATGATGAACCGCATCAGCATAATTCTCTATCACCGATCCATTGCCTACGAGCTTCCCATATATTGTTCTTTGCTTATTTACTTTTCCGTTGCTATTGTTACAACCACGACAAAATACCAAAAAAATTACTTTTGCTATCATTACCTTCTGCTACCGTTACCACTACTATCATATTACTTTGCTACTAAACAACTATCATCAATAGGTAGTGGGTCATCAGGCACATTTTCGAGCATAGATAAATTATCAACTATGTGGTTCTGAGCTCCTTTTCTATCAATGATATGTAAATCAAATTCTTGTAACAAGAGAACCCATCGAATAATTCTAGGTTTAGCATCTTTCGTTTCCATAAGATATTTAATAGCAGCATGATCGGTGTGAACAATTACTTTGGAATCAACAATATAATGTCTAAATTTATCACAAGCAAACGCCACTGCTGAGAATTCTTTTTCAGTAGTAGCATAGTTTCGTTGAGCATTGTCTAGAGTTTTACTAGCATAATGAATAGCATTCAGTTCCTTATCAACTTTTAGTCCTAGAATAGCACCAACAACATAATCACTAACATCACACATAATTTCAAAAGGCAAGTTCCAATTAGGTGGTTGAACAATAGGTGTAGAAATTAAGGCTTTCTTGAGTATTTCAAAGGCTTCTAAACAATCATCATCAAAAACAAAAGGAATATCCTTTTCAAAAGATTCGTAAGAGGCCTAGAAATTTTAGAAAAGTCTTTGATAAATATCCTATAAAACCAGCATGACGTAAGAAACTACGAATACCTTTTATATCTTTAGGACATGCCATTTTCTCAGTTGCATCAACCTTTGCTTTGTCCACTCCAATACCTCTTTCAGAAATTTTATGACCCAAGACGATGCCTTCATTAACCATAAAGTGGCACTTCTCCCAATTCAAGACAAGATTTGTTTGTTCACATCTCTGCAAAACTCGATCAAGATTGCTTAAACAATCATCAAAAGACTTCCCATAAATAGAGAAGTCATCCATGAAAACCTCAACAACCTTTTCACAAAAGTCAGAGATTATAGCAGTCATACATCTTTGAAAAGTAGCAGGTGCATTACATAAACCGAAAGGCATACGTCTATAAGCATAGGCATAGGTTGCAAAGGGACAAGTAAAAGTGGTCTTTTGTTGATCAGGTTGAGAAACAGGCATTTGTGAAAAACCAGAGTATCCATCAAGGAAGCAAAAATGTGTGTGCTTAGACAATCTTTCAAGCATTTGATTAATAAAAGGCAGAGGGTAATGATCTTTTCTAGTTGCTTTGATTAATTTTCTAAAATCAATTACCATTCTATAGCTTGTAAATCATCAAGAGTATATCCAATAGCAGCTCGGTGCTTCCTTAGAACTTTCAATAATCTTTCTTCTTCATGTTCTGAAAGGTTAGCAATAATAATAACAGGACATATCTTCTTTTCATCAAGATAAGCATATTTCAAAGTGTCTGGCAATTATTTTAATTCAAACACAGGATCACCTATAGGTGGAGGAGGACCTCCTAGAGTTTCAATAGGCAAATTGTGTATAAGCAGAGGACGTTGTTCAAAGAAAATCTTATCTATTCCATTCGTTTCATGCATATGTAAATCATTTTCATGGTCTAGCAAGTATTGTTCTAGTGGATCAGTAGGAGGCACAGCAATAGAAGCAAGACAAATTAATTCATATTTACTAGGCAATTCTTTTTCATGAAGATTTCTACTAAACTTGGAAAAATTAAAATCATGAGACTCATCACCAAAACTAACACTGACAGTTTGTTTCTTACAATCTATTTTAGCATTAATGGTGTTCAAGAAAGGTGTACCAAAGATAATGGGACAAAAGTCATCTTGTGTGGAATCAAGAATAAGAAAATCAATAGGGTATTTTATTTTTCCCCACAAGACTTCAACATCTCTAACAATCCCAATTGGTGAAATAGTGTCTCTATTAGCAAGTTTAATAGTAACATCTATGTCTTCCATCTCTGCAGGTGCTATGTCATTCATAATTTCTTGATATAAATTGTAAGAATAGCACTCACACTAGCACCTATGTCACATAAACCATGATAACAATGATCTCCTATTTTAACTAAAACAACGGGCATGCCAGCAACAGGTCTATGTTTATCCTTTTTATCAGGTTTGGCAATTCTAGCAGCTTCTTCACAGAAGTAAATAACATGCCCATCTACATCTTCTTCAAAGAGATCTTACCAGGTTCTACTTTAGTTTGTTCATCATGTTTACGTGTTCTAACATACTTTTGTTGACCATAGTTGAAACTTTAACATGTTCCTTTATCCTAACAGGGAAAGGTGGTTTCTCAATATAAGCAGAAGGAACAACAGGATCAACAATGTAAAGTATAGTTTCTTCTTTAACTGGCACAGGTTCTCTATTTTTTTATTTAATAGGTGGGTGATATTTAAACCACTTCTCTTTAGGGAGATCAACATGAGTAGGAAAGATTCACAAAAGGAGGCTACTATCTCCGAGTCAAGTCCATATTTAGTGCTGAACTTTTGAAAAGCATAGGTATCCATAAAAGATTTGACACAATCATACTTAAGTTTGATACTTGACTCTTTACCTTCGTCGAGTTCCCAATCCTCAAAGTTGTGTTTAATTCTTTCCAAAAGATCCCACCGGATTTCAATAGTCTTCTTCATAAAAGAACAAACACAAGAGGTATCGAGCATCGTTTGATCATTATGAGAAAGTCGAGCATAAAAGTTCTAGATAATAATTTCTCTTGAGAGCTGATGATTAGGGCATGAATGTAACATTGACTTAAGCCTCCCCCAAGCTAGAGCGATACTTTCTCCTTCACGAGGCCAAAAATTATATATATAATTCCGAACACGATGAACTAGATGCATAGGATAAATTTTTTGATGGAACTCCAATTTCAAACGATTCTGATTCCAAGATCCAATATCATCGCATAGCCTATACCATGCCAATGCTTTTACCTTCAAAGATAAAGGGAAAACTTTTTCAGAACTTCATCTCCGGGTAAACCTGCAAGCTTGAACAATCGACAAATTTGTTCTACATATATCAAGTGCATATCAGGATGTTCGGTTTCATCTCCTGCATAAGGATTAGCTAGCAGTTGTTCTATCATACCCGAAGGAATTTCATATTCAATTTTTAGTAGGTGCAGTAGGTTGAGGGGTACCTAATTGTGGTTCCGGTCGAGGTGAAGATACCCCGAACAAACCCCTCAACGGATTGTTTTCCATAGTAACAAGTGACAATAAATTTCAGTACACTATATAAATATTTCCTTACCAAAGGCGCTTCACTCTGATACGTCTACGTCGTATCTACTTTTCCAAACACTTTTGCCCTTGTTTTGGACTCTAACTTGCATGATTTGAATGGAACTAACCCGGACTGACGTTGTTTTCAGCAGAATTGCCATGGTGTTATTTTTGTGCAGAAATAAAATTTCTCGGAATGACCTAAAAATAAATGGAGATTATTTTTGGAATATATAAAAAATATTGGAAGAAGAATACACATCAGGGGGCCCACACCCTGTCCACGAGGGTGGGGGCGCGCCTACCCTCCTGGGCGCCCCCCCCCCCCCTGATGAAGCTATGTACCTAGGGTAGGGTCATGGATCTGATCAAGATACCCACCCCAAGGACATCCCTTAAAGAACCGGAAGCAGTCGAAGAAAAATCATCGTCCACTCGACCATAAAGCCATGTTCCACTCGACAGTCTTGAAGACACTTGACCACACGAACAACCACTCGACTCCCAGAAGACTAAGAGCCACTCACTCTGCAACGGTCAAAATTTAAGTCATAGCTTTAATGGTCATTTATGTATTTTAATTCCAGGCGTTACCAGTAACGTCTCTACCTTTATGTACCTTAAACCCTTTGTAACTAAGGGCAGGAGGGGTCTGGCAAACTCTATAAAAGCCACCCCCCCTCCTAAGGGACAAGGGTTCGCACCCCCTGTAACTCACACGCATATAACAGCCGACCGCCTCCGGGCTCCGAGACGTAGGGCTGTTACTTCTTCCAAGAAGGGCATGAACTCGTAAAACTCGCGTGTACAACTCCTCCATAGCTAGGATCTTGCCTCTACATTCCTACCCCCATTCTACTATCAGATCTAGAACCACGACAGTTGGCGCCCACCGTGGGGCGGGTGTCTTAGCGACTTGTTGGAGAGGTTGCAATTTTTCCGATCCCCTACATCATGGTTTCACGCGGAGGTTTGGCTCAGGGCCGCGAGATCCGTCTCGGCGCACTCGTGTTTGTCGCCGACGACTCCGCTTGGCTTCAGGAGGCTCCACTCGACGTCAACGCACTCCTCGGCCGCGGAGCAACGCATTTTCGCGCGTGCGTCTGCGACGTCCTCCTGCGGCAGCCGTCGACCCAGTATCAGTCTGCTCCTGTAGCTTTTCCCCTGCCCGCGGCCTGCCGGAGCAAATGTTCCGGTTGATCGAGGCTTCAGCGGTGGGTGAAGCATGCGGTGGCTCGCCAGTCGGCCACCCCCCATGTCGCGGCAATCGAGCCTGACGAAACCCTCTACGGCCTGTTCGATCTGTCAACTGGCCCATAGAGACTGCATCCGAGTGTGACAGCAGCGACCCAACGGCGGAAGTTTTGATGGTCAATGGACCATGCAGTCCTCCTGTCTTCACCCGTGAAGACGGAGGCGATGGGGACCGCGATCCGTCACGTGTTCATGAAGAGTACCGCCCCGAACCCCTCTCTTCGCAGCGGAGAGAAGAACTTCTCCGCTGGAACATGGATGCACTCCACACTCCTATCGTTGGAGAAACCCCTGAGGCCCTGGCCTTGGAGGAGGCGTGCTTGGCCAACTTCGCTGAGTGCACTCGACTGGAGAACCTCCAGCGCGCACTCGACAAGCGTGCTCGACAGCGTGCTCCCAAATCCAATCGATGTCAACTCTTTCCGCCGCTGACTCAGGTGCAGATCCAGAATCTCGCAGCTGCAGCCCGAATAGCGGAGTCGATCCAACCTTCCCAGTCAGAAGCTGGTCGAGGTCTGGTGCAGATCCGAGCTTTGCTCCGTGCGGCAGGAGAGCAGAATACAACAGTATCTCAGTCGCGGAATAGGATCCATAGAAGATCCGTGGTTGCAGACACAGTTCAGTCGGCTCACAGCCCAAGATCGCCCCCGAGGCGTGAGGGACGTGAAGATCGACGAGATCAATATAGAAGCCATGAGCAGTATGATCACCGAGTCGATCGCAATGATCGTCGTCGAGTGCCTACGCCTCCCCAAGGAGTGGGTCGTACGTGCCTCGACAACATGATCATAGGCGCCCTCGCAGTATGGTGCGAGGGATTCCAGTCGACCCCAGAGAACCGGGCTTTGATGTGAGATCTATTCTTGTTCAGGGCTTGGTCGACAGAAACAGGGCTCACAAAGAAGGTCATGACAGAGATCTACCAACCAGCAGCAGGGTGCATGTCTCAGGCCCGGAGTGCTTCAGCAGAGCCATCAGGGAAGCAGTGATTCCCCCCAACTTCAGGTTGGCGACTGGAGTTAGTAAGTTCACTGGTGAGTCCAAGCCGGACACTTGGCTTGAAGACTACCGAGTGGCTGTCCAAATTGGTGGCGGCAATGATGAAGTGGCCATGAAACACCTTCCTCTGATGTTGGAGGGCTCGGCTAGAGCATGGTTGAATCAGTTAGCACCTAGTAGTATTTATATTTGGGAAGATCTTGCCCGAGTATTTGTCAGAACATTCTAAGGTACTTGCAAACGGCCGGCAGGGTTGACCAAATTACAGTGTTGTGTTCAAAAACCGAATGAGACTTTGAGGGATTATATCCAGAGATGGATCACATTGCACCACATGGTGGAAAATGTGTCTGATCATCAGGCAATTTGTGCCTTTAAAGAAGGCGTCAAGTATCGGGAGTTGAATCTGAAATTCGGTCGGACAGGAGATATGACTCTGACTCGGATGATGGAAATTGCCACCAAGTATGCCAACGGTGAAGAAGAAGACCGACTCTGTAGTGGCAAGCACAAAATAGTCGCCCATGAAACCGGGGGAGGAAACTCCAGTAGGAAGCAGAAGCGCAAAGCCGAGCTAGCCGCTCCTGGTGAAGCCTTAGCCGTGACTCAAGGAAAGTTCAAGGGGAAGCCCAAAGGGCCGTGGAACCCCAAAAAAGCAAAAGATCAAGATGGAAATGATGTGCTGGATTTGCCATGCCACATCCACACCAAAAAAGATGAAGAGGGTAACTTAATTTACCCGAAGCATACCACTCGGTAGTGTCGACTCCTAATCCAACAATTCCGAGAGAAACAGCCCAAGGAAAAGGAGAATGAAGCAGACAAGGTTGAGGATGAGGAAGAGGATGATGATGGTTATCCCCACGTGAATTCCACTCTAATGATTTTCGCTGACGTTGAGAGTAAATGTCGATTGAAAGTCATCAACAGAGAAGTGAACATGGTCGCTCTGGTGACACCCAGTTATTTGAAGTGGTCCCAGGCTGCCATTACATTCGACCAGTCCGATCACCCAGCGCACATAGCCACCGAAGGCAAGCGTTGGTGGTCGACCCAGTAGTCGAAGGCACCCGACTGACTAAGGTTCTGATGGATGGTGGCAGTGGCCTGAATATACTATATGCAGAGACGTTGAAAGGAATGGGCATTCCGATGTCCAGACTCAGTGAAAGTAATATGAGTTTCCATGGGGTCATTCCTGGTAAGAAGGCTGCATCACTCGGCCAGATTGCTCTCGGCGTGGTGTTCGGTGATTCCAAGAATTACCGCAAAGAAAAGTTGACATTTGAAGTTGTGGATTTCCAGAGTGCCTATCATGCTATTCTGGGCAGGCCAGCTTATGCACGTTTTATGGCTCGACCATGTTACGTGTACCTCAAATTGAAGATGCCTGGTCCCAAAGGGGTGATCAATATCACTGGTAGTCGGAAGAAGGCGGAAGAGTGCTTCCAGAAGGGCTCAAAGATCGCCGATGCACAGATGGCCGTAGTAGAATTGCAAGAATATCAAAAAAATGCAGATCTGAGTGATTTTTTGCGAGCCAAGAAGCCCGCCACAGATTCAGCATTCTAGTCGTCTGGCGAAACAAAGTCGATTCACATTCACCCGACGGATCCCAATGCTGCTCCGACTCACATTTCAACAACACTCGACTCCAAATAGGAAGAAGCGCTCACCCAGTTCCTCCGTGAGAACTGGGACATCTTTGCATGGAAACCTTCGGGCATGCCAGGTGTTCCCAGGGGACTGGCTGAGCATCGTTTGCGAGTCGACCCAAAAGTGAAACCAGTCAAAGAACATCTTTAACGGTCCGCCGTACAAAAGAGGAAGGAAATCGGTGAAGAGGTGGCTCGGCTTTTGGCAGCTGAGTCTATCCATGAGATTTACCACTCCGAGTGGTTAGCTAATGTTGTCATGGTCCCAAAGAAGGACGACTCACTTCACATGTGCATCGACTTCAAACATATAAATCGGGCCTGCCTGAAAGATCACTTTCCTCTCCCTCACATCGACCAGATAGTCGACCCAACTGCGGGGTGCGAGCGTTTGTCCTTTTTGGACGCCTACTCCGGGTACCACCAGATCCGTCTGTACGGACCCAACGAGATAAAAACAGCTTTCATCACCCCATTTGGGTGCTTTTGTTATGTCACCATGCCATTCGGGTTGAAGAATGCTGGAGCCACATTCATGTGGATGATTCAGAAGTGCCTGCTCACTCACATCAGTCGGAATGTGGAAGCATACATGGATGATATTGTGGTCAAGTCACGTAAAGGTTCCGACCTACTGACTGACCTTGCTGAAACCTTTGCCAACCTCAGAAGGTATGATATCAAGCTTAATCCATCAAAATGCACGTTTGGAGTTCCAAGCGGAAAATTACTCGGTTTTCTCGTTTCCGAACGAGGGATCGATGCTAACCCAGAGAAAGTTGGTGCTATACTCCGGATGAAACGCCATGTGCGTGTGCATGATGTCCAGAAGCTTACTGGTTGTTTGGCCGCCCTAAGTCGATTCATTTCTCGCATCGGTGAAAAGGCACTGCCTCTTTACCGACTGATGAAGAAATCACATAAGCTCGAGTGGACTCTTGAAGCTGATGCAGCATTTGCAGAGCTAAAAGCCCTGCTTTCCACCCAGTCGGTGCTTGCTGCCCCAATTAGCAAAGAGCCTTTACTGCTTTATATAGCAGCCACTGGACAAGTCTTCAGTATAGTACTTACGGTCGAGCGGGAAGAAGAGGGAAAAGCTTATAAAGTTCAGCGCCCTGTTTATTATATTTCTAAAGTTCTGACTCCGTCAAAGCAGAGATATCCACACTATCAGAAGCTTGTTTACGGGATTTACATGACCACGAAGAAGGTTGCACACTATTTCTCTGATCACTCTGTTACAGTCGTCAGCGACGCTCCATTGTCGAAGATTCTGCACAACAGAGATGCAATAGGTCGAGTGGCAAAATGGGCGATTGAACTCCTTCGTCTAGATATAAAGTTTGAGGCAAAGAAAGCTATCAAGTCCCAAGTAGTGGCAGATTTCCTCGCCGAGTGGATCGAACAACAACTGCCGACTCAAGTTCACTCGGAGCACTGGACCATGTTCTTTGATGGATCCAAAATGCTGAATGGTTCTGGTGCTGGGGTGGTACTGGTATCCCCCCAAGGAGACAAGCTCAGATACGTCCTCCAGATTCACTTCGATTCCTCCAATAACGAAGCAGAATATGAAGCACTCCTATATGGGTTACGTATGGCCATTTCACTCGGCGTCCGTCACCTCATGGTTTACGGCGACTCAGATTTGGTGGTCAATCAAGTGATGAAAGAATGGGACGTTAGAAGCTCAGCTATGACTGGTTACTGCAATGCGGTGAGGAAGTTGGAAAAGAAGTTTGAGGGGTTAGAACTCCATCACATACCCCGTCTGAAAAATCAAGCAGCCGATGACTTGGCAAAGATAGGTTCCAAGAGAGAAGCCATTCCCAGCAATGTGTTTTTGGAACATATTCACACACTAACAGTTCAGGAAGATCCTTTTACTGAAGATCCCTCGCAGCCTAAGAGCGCCACAGATCCGACTGAAGTTGAGGTCCCAGCCGTGTTCGATCTAATTATGGAGGTGCTGGTCATTACTCCCGACTGGACAGTGCTATACATTGCGTACATCCTTAGGAAGGAACTCCCAGAGGATGAAGAAGAGGCTCGACAGATCGTCCGTCGATCCAAGGCCTTTACTATGATAAGAGGACAACTGTTCAGGGAAAGCATGACTGGAGTCGGTCACAGATGCATAACGCCAGAAGAAGGTCGAATGATCCTCAATGACATTCACTCGAGGACCTGTGGTCACCATGCGTCCTCTCGGGCCATCGTGGCTAAAGCATACCGAGTTGTATTCTACTGGCCACGAGCAAATGAAATGGCGAAAGATATAGTCGACATATGTGAAGGCTGCCAGTTTTACTCTGACATGTCTCACAAGCCAGCGTCAGCCCTGGAGACCATTCCCCTCGTCTGGCCCTCGATGTTTGGGGATTGGATATGGTTGGACCACTGAGAACTCGTAGGAGAGGCTTCACTCATGTGCTCGTAGCAGTCGACAAGTTTACCAAATGGATCGAAGCTAAACCTATCAAGAATCTTGAAGGCAGCACCGCTGTAAGTTTTATCAGAGAATTGACATTCAGATATGGAGTTCCACACAACATCATCACCGACAACGGGTCGAACTTCGATTCTAATGAGTTTAGAGCTTTCTGCGCTTCTCAAGGCACATGAGTCGACTATGCTTCAGTCGCTCACCCGCAGTCGAACGGACAAGCAGAAAGAGCGAATGGCCTAATTCTCAAAGGACTGAAACCCCGACTGATGCATGATCTCAAACACGTAGCAGACGCTTGGGTCTATGAACTTCCGTCAGTTCTTTGGGGTTTGAGGACAACTCCCAATCGATCGACTGCACGAACTCCTTTCTTTTTGGTCTATGGAGCCGAAGCTGTTCTGCCAAGTGACCTGCTCCACAACGCATCCCGAGTTGAGCTCTTCTCCGAAGAGGAAGCAGAGCAGGCCCGGCAAGATTCAGTCGATCTCTTAGAGGAAGAAAGAAAGATGGCCTTGATCCGGTCGACCATTTATCAGCAAGACTTGCATCGATTCCACGCCAGAAACGTGAGGGGTCGAACCTTTCAAGAGGGAGACCTGGTTCTTCGAGTGGATCAACAGAAACCACACAAGCTCGCCCCGGCTTGGGAAGGCCCCTTCATCATCACCAAAGTTCTCGACAATGGAGCATACCATCTTTACAGCGTTGAGCATCATAAGGACGAGCCACGGGCTTGGAACGCGGAGCTGCTTCGCCCCTTTTATACTTAAGCACTCGTTCGAATAAAATGTAGTAAGAAGTACCTTTGTAATTTGTTCGTCAAAGACAAGAGCTTTTCAGTCTTCTCGCACGATTGTTGTTGTTTTTACTTACCTCCGAAATCCCCCAGTGGGTGGGCTTAGCCGCGAATCTGTTTCACCTAAGTTCGAAAGAAAATCCTACCGAGTGATGAGCAAGCCTCTCACTCGGGAGGCTTAGCCGCGAATCCGTTTCGCCTAAGCTTGAAAGAAAATCCTACCGAGTGGTGAGCAATCCTCCCACTCGGGGGCTTAGCTGCAGTCCAGTACTCGCCTAAGTTTGTAAAATCCTTTCGAGTGGAGAGCAATCCTCCCACTCGGGAGCTTAGCTGTAGTCCAGTACTCACTAAGTTTTTAAAATCCTACCGAGTGGTGAGCAACCCTCCCACTCGGAGGCTTAGCTGCAGTCCAGTACTCGCCTAAGTTTGTAAAATCCTACCGAGTGGTGAGCAACCCTCCCACTCGGAGGCTTAGTTGCAGTCCAGTACTCGCCTAAGTTTGTAAAATACTACCGAGTGGTGAGCAATCCTCCCACTCAGGGGCTTAGCTACAGTCCAGTACTTGCCTAAGTTTGTAAAATCCTACCGATGGTGAACAATCCTCCCACTCGGGGGCTTAGCTGCAGTCCAGTACTCGCCTAAGTTTGTAAAATCCTACCAGGTGGTGAGCAATCCTCCCACTCAGA